>NC_089800.1:53148746-53168746 GCF_029633855.1 Hoplias malabaricus
TTTCTAAGATCCGAGTGAGGTCTAATAATCAGATTTAAAAAATGTGTTTAAGAGAGCTGGCTTTAAGCTCAGTAACCTCACTTCTCAGTGAATGTTTACTCCTACCCCGATCTCGTTCAGGTTTCTCTGTTAGTGCATGTGTGCAGACGTAATCAGCGTCACTACGTCCAACATTCTGTTTTTCGTACTGTATCTGAAAATTGACCAAGTACCACTCGGTCCACCCAGTCCTCACCGTGTACTCGCCGCTCAGGCTCTGTCTGTAACAGAGGGACACGCTGCATTTAAAAGAACAAACTCTCTTTTTAAAAAAGCTCATGTCTGTCTCAGCAGTGGTGTTAGATGCTGTGAGAAGAGCAGCACTGTGGAATATTAGAAATCATAACAAAAAATAAGATCCCAATAATCACCAATAATCATCAGCTTTATGCACTGCTGACTCTGCTTCAGGGCGAAGGATGAGGCGCCCCAGAAGTCTCAGATTCGAGGATGCTGATTGGCTAAATTTATATCAATATGTGTGTATTTTCTTTTGAGTGTTCGAGTCATGCTTCGGGTGACTGTCTGTGAGGAGTGTGGTGTGTTCTCCCTGTGTATGCGTGGGTTTCCTCCGGGTGACTGTCTGTGAGGAGTGTGGTGTGTTCTCTCTTTGTCTGCGTGGGTTTCCTCCGGGTGACTGTTTGTAAGGAGTGGTGTGTTCTCTCTGTGTCTGCGTGGGTTTCCTCCGGGTGACTATCTGTGAGGAGTGTGGTGTGTTCTCCTTGTGTCTGCGTGGGTTTCCTCCGGGTGACTGTTTGTGAGGAGTGTGGTGTGTTCTTTCTGTGTCTGCGTGGGTTTGCTAAATTACTGCAGCAAGCAGGAGCAGACTCCTGATGAATGCCCTTGTCCTTACGGTGTGTATAAAACACCCAAGTGACATCATTTCCTCTCCACACCCTCCACACACCCCGCCCTCTCACCTTTTACATCGTAACTCCATAATTAAGAGCGCATCTCGAGCGTGGGCTGATTCCTACGGCGCGAGGGGAAGTCCGCACGTCACTCAGACCCGGGAGGGGAGGGTAAAAGAGGGCTGGTATAATACAGATGTTCGTTGTGGTTTATAGAGACATGCAAACACACACACACAAACGGGCACACACACACACACACACATAGGTGCGCGCTCTCGTTATCCCCACCAGTCTGCAAGTGACAGCTCTTTCCACACAGAAGCAGGGCACACAAATTCAGATCTGTCCGTTTTGGTGAGCGAGGCGCAGACTGGGCGCGCGTGCATGTGGAGAGGGGGAGAGCACGCACACGAGGGGCTGATTGTTGCAACGCCTCTTGTTACTGGAGCGGGTTACATAAGAGCGTGTCTGGTTACTGTGGTAGCATGAGGCCTCTCTCTCTCTCTCTCTCTCTCTCTCTCTCTCTCTCTCTCTCTCTCTCTCTTTCTCTCTCTCTCTCACACACACACACACTACTTTGATGTCAGCCTAGCAGAAACCTCCTGAGACAGTGCACTGAGTGCAATACACAGAGAGAGAGAGACAGATAGATAGAGAGAGAGAGAGAGAGAGAGAGAGAGGGCGAGCGATAGAAAGGATATAAGCAGAGAAAAAAATAAAGTGAAAGAAATATGGAGTGAGAAGAAGAGAAAGAAGGAACTCTGTGTGTGTGTGTGTGTGTGTTTGAGAGAAAACCAAAGAAAAATTGTTCAGGAGGTGGTTGTTAGCATAGGAAGAGAGAATTTGTGTGAGTGTGATAGAGAGAGAGAGAGAGAGAGAGAGAGAAAAGAGAGAGAGAGAGAGAGAGAGAGAGAGAGAGAGAGAGAGAGAGAGAGAGAGAGAGAGAGAAAGAAACTTTGTCTCTACCAGGACCTGCATCTTCATTAGGACCATCATCTGCATCAGGACCTGCGTCTCCATCAGGACCATCATCTCCATCAGGACCAGCATCTCCATCAGGTCCATCATCTCCATCAGGACCATCATCTCCATCAGGACCATCGTCTCCATCAGGACTATTGTCTGCATCAGGACCATCATCTCCATCAGGACCATTGTCTCCATCAGGACCATCATCTCCATCAGGACCATCGTCTCCATCAGGACCTGCATCTCCATTAGGACCATCATCTGCATCAGATACTGGCATCTCCATCAGGACCATCATCTCAATCAGGACCGGCATCTTCATCAGGTCCATCATCTCCATCAGGACCATCATCTCCATCAGGACCATCGTCTCCATCAGGACCATCGTCTGCATCAGGACCATCATCTCCATCACGACCATCGTCTCCATCAAGACCGACATCTCCATCAGTAAAGGCATCTCCATCAGAACCTGCATCTCCATTAGGACCTGCATCTCAATCAGGACCATCATCTCCATCAGGACCGGCAACTCTTTCAGGACCATTGTCTCCATCAGGACCATTGTCTCCATCAGGACCATCATCTCCATCAAGACCGGCATCTCCATTAGGGCTCTCATCTCCATCAGGATTGCCATCTCCATCAGGACCATCGTCTCCATCAGGTACCGCATCTCCATCAGGACCATCATCTCCATCAGGACCATTGTCTTCATCTGAACCATCATCTCCATCAGGACCATCATCTCCATCAAGACCGGCATCTCCATCAGGACCATCATCTCCATCAAGACTGGCATCTCCATCAGGACCATCGTCTCCATCAGGACCATCGTCTCCAACTGAACCATTATCTCCATCAGGACCATCATCTCCATCAAGACCGGCATCTCCATCAGGACCATCATCTCCATCAGGACCATCATCTCCATCAAGACCGGCATCTCCATCAGGACCATCATCTCCATCAGGATTGGCATCTCCATCAGGACCATCATCTTCATCAGGTACCACATCTCCATCAGTACCATCGTCTCCATCAGGATCGTTGTCTCCATCAGGACCTGCATCTTCATCAGGACCATCTTCTCCATCAGGACCATCATCTCCATCAAGACCATCATCTCCATCAGGACCATCAAGAACACTGGAACCGTGTTCAAGTGGTAAGGCCTTACATATACATCACCTGTCACCTCTTGTCAACTGTCAACTGTGGTGGTACTTTTAAGGGAATGTATTCATACCTTTAGTGAGAGGAGAGTAATGTTCTCCTTCTGGAGAAGAGAATGTAATGAACCTTTAGGGAACACAAGTGGACTTTAACACCACTGTTGTACCTTTAAAGATACACCTTAAAAATGATGGTTGCATAAGGGTTCTTCAGTGAAGCAAATCTTTCTTTATAGAATCATGAACACTTGAAGAACATTTTGAATGAATAAAGTGTTCTTGTGAACATGCAAATACCTCTCATGGTTATATATCCATAAAAAGAGCAATCATTATTAAGAGTGTACATTTACACTCGTTATACTTTAGTGACCATGGGGTCATGGACCATAGCTTTTTGTTTTTCCCTGAGAGTGTATTCTAGGCCTCAGAAAGTCAAGAGAGATCTGCAGCTGATCCCAGGTCACACCACACATCTGTATAAGTTACATTTTAGAAACAGCTGGATGTTATGGGAGGAGTCAAGGGACGGTTCCTAAATCAGGAGCTTGTGTCTGATTGGTTCTACTAGATGTTATGGGAGGAGTCAGGGGACAGTTCTTAAATCAGGAGCTTGTGTCTGATTGGTTCTGCTATACGTTATGGGAGGAGTCAGGGGACAGTTCCTAAATCAGGAGTTTGTGTCGGACTGGTTCTTCCTAGACGTTATGGGAGGAGTCAAGGGACGGTTCCTAAATCAGGAGCTTGTGTCTGATTGGTTCTGCTAGACGGTATGGGAGGGGTCAGGAGAAGGTTCCTAAATCAGGAGCTTGTGTCTGATTGGTTCTGCTAGATGTTATGGGAGGAGTCAAGGGACGGTTCCTAAATCAGGAGCTTGTGTCTGATTGGTTCTGCTAGATGTTATGGGAGGAGTCAGGGGACAGTTCCTAAATCAGGAGCTTGTGTCTGACTGGCTGCAGATGTTTCTCTTCTGTAGATTCTCTCCTGACTGCAGGGGTCATACGGATTGATCTATCATAGATGTGCCTTATCTGATTCTCCTGAACCCTTTCTGCTGGTCAGAATCAATCTGACTGACAACTGCTTGTATTTTTTCAGGGAGGATGATGTTTATCCATGTTGCAGCCCAAGTAAAACAAGTGTGATGTGGTCAGTGGCTGAACAATGCACTTATGTGCACACAAAAGTCACTGCTGCTGTAGATCTACAGTTGTGAATTTACATAGTTCCTGCTAAAGCTTTGTATTAAGTTTGGAGCTCACAAAGCCTGTAAACCTTTACGACCCATGGTACATTATGGGTGGTGTTTTAGGAACAGAGGATATACTGGAGGTGTTGAAGCTCTTTTCAGCTGGAGAATGTTAATAAGTTTTCTCAGGATCTGTTTAGGCTTGTTATGTAAAGCGAGCGGCTGGTGCCGTATAAACTGTTCTGGCTCTGATATCGAGGGATGAAGTTGTCAAATAACAGAGAACTCTATAGAAACCCCTTTCTCCTGCATACACACAAGCAAACCAAGACATGGATGAGATGCCGGTCAGGTCCCAGACTCATGTTTTGTTCCTGGACTCACTTATTTTCCAGCAGCTGCTTTCACTTCACTTTTTGGACTTTGTTTCGTGTGTGTTTTGAAGCTGAAGCGTATTTTGGTCTTGGAGTTGGTTTTTTGGTGTTCCTCCTGGCTCCGGTCCAGGGCCTTTTATGCTTTCTTGTAAGGTTTGAGTTTTTTTGGCACTGAGCTGGAGTTGTTTCTGCTCTGAGCGCTGAGGGGTCAGATGGGACTGAAAAAGTACCACAGAAACCCGTCCACAGCTGAGTCTGAACGGCTGAAATATGGAACACGTGCTTGTTGCTGCTTACACAAGCTGTTTCTCTTGTGCTTCTGCTGATAGGCTTCAGAACTTTACGGAAGGATTCTCTTTCCTTTTTTCTCCACTTTGCTGGAATGAAAACAAAGGCTTCTCTTGGACGGCTAATCCCATCGAGGGCTCGGTTCATGGTATACCTGTCACACAATATAACTACATTGCCATGATCCAGAATAATCCCATTTTAAACCTTATGTAAGACACATAGGGCTGTGCTGTGAGGGAGGGCCCGGTTCACCGACAGAATGCCTTTTGTTTTCGTTGTTTTTTTCACGTTCTTTTCAGATGTTAGATAATAAGCAATGCCTCCATTCATGTCTCTCTCTGTTGATGAATATTAAATTCATATTGAAATATCAGTAGATATCTGTCCAACATTTATAATACGCCTAATTTAAGGTGCATTGTGGGAATGGAAACAGCTCTATAGAAAAACATGAGCCTAATACCACCCTCTCTAACATATTGGGCTGAGGAACATTGGCGCTGTGATCAAGCTCCATGAGAGACCAGTGTTTACCTGTAAAATAAAATAACAGACTCACTTTTTTGCTATGTCATTATTAATTAATGAATGAAGGCTTGTAATATTTTCAGGCCGGATATTTATATGAGAGAAGGCGTTTAATTAGCTGTGATATCTCTATCATACCTCCGCAATAAGTCCCCAGTGTCCTGAACTCCAAAGCCCTGAGGCTTGTAAATAATTGCAGCGATGTGAATAATCAGGGCGTCACAGTGGTGCAGCAGGTAGTGTCTCTGTCACAGCTCCAGGGTCCTGAAGGTTGTGGGTTCGAGTCCCGCTCCGGGTAACTGTCTGTGAGGAGTGTGGTGTGTTCTCTCTGTGTCTGTGTGGGTTTCCTCCGGGTGACTGTCTGTGAGGAGTGTGGTGTGTTCTCCTTGTGTACGTGTAGGTTTCCTCCGGGTGACAGTCTGTGAGGAGTGTGGTGTGTTCTCTCTGTGTCTGTGTGGGTTTCATCCGGGTGACTGTCTGTGAGGAGTGTGGTGTGTTCTCCCTGTGTCTGCGTGGGTTTCCTCCGGGTGACAGTCTGTGAGGAGTGTGGTGTGTTCTCCCTGTGCCTGCGTGGGTTTCCTCTGGGTGACTGTCTGTGAGGAGTGTGTTGTTTTCTCCCTGTGTCTGCATGGTTTTCCTCTGGGTGACTGTCTGTGAGGAGTGTGGCATGTTCTCCCTGTGTCTGCATGGGTCTCCTCTCTCTCTCACACACACTCTCTCTCTTTCACAAATACTCTCTCTCTCACACTATCTCTCTTGGCATCTGGAGGTTTTTAGACAATGGAGAGACTCCAAACGCTGAAAAGCACCAACCGAGATGAGGATGTTGCCCTATTCCTGCTCCATAGGGTGGTAACACTGACTTATTTTTGCTGTTACAGTTACATTACTTAAGGTGGAACTGACTCTAAATACTACTACAATAGTACTACTGCTACAAAACTAAATAGCTTAAGTTACACATGAGTTTCTGTGGGAATTCAAAAAGTAAATAAACACTTACAGACGAGTTACACAGTCGTTTCTTTATCTCAGACACAGTGTTCCACATTAAAAGACATGAAGCTTAGAGCTGTGTCTCCCCACAATCGTAGACACTCGTTTACTGAGGTCTAGGAGTTTGTAGATTGTAGAGCTGAACCAAGAGTTTCACAGCAATCCTCTGTGAGATCAACCATTGCTAGTGTAACGTTGTGAGGGTGAGGCAGGATGTGGATTTTCTTGTTTCAGTGTGTGTGGGTTTGGTGGGCTCCAGACGCTCACAGTAATATGCACATGCACTGAACAAATAAACAGTAAACAGTAATGGCCCTAACACAAAGCCCTGAGGAACCACATGGAGAAGAGTGACTCCTCTGTGGTAAAGTGCCACAAATCAGTGATACAGTCATGGATGTGGCTCGAGGGAGTGTGGAGGAGAGTGGAGCCTGTTCAGTGGTAATAAGTGGTCAGCTGTATCAAGAGAAATCAATAGAGAGGACAATATCAGACTCGCTGTTATCAGCAGAACATTATTCAGATGCCAAATGATGCTGCATTCCACCTGACAGCTACAGACCTACAGAGTGCTTCTAGAAAAAAAAGGCGTTTATTTGAAGACCCCCACCACACACACACACACACCTTAATGGTCTTTTTTTATCTTCCTGCTTCCTCTATTCTTCTTTTTCACCACTTCACCCTTCTGTATCACTTCACCCTTCTTTCCCCTCCATCCTTCCTCTTCAGTCGCTCTTTGTTTTCCTGTTGTTTTAATTTCTCTCTCTCACTCTTCCTCTCTTCTCTGCCAACGGCTACAGAGCTCAAGAAATCAGCTGAGGAGCTTAAAGACTTAACACTGGCGGAGCTGATAAAGAGAGAGAGAGGGAGAGAGAGAGAGAGAAAGGGAGAGAGAGAGAGGGTGAGAGACTGGTCTTAGGTATTTATTGCCTCTCTTGACTCAGCTAAAATTTCTCTCTCACTCTCTCTCTCTCTCTCTCTCTGTGTGTGTGTGTGTGTGTGTGTGTGTGTGTGGTAACAAATCAATGTGTGATTAGCCTCATCAACCACCTAATGCTCTAATGGATCCTGGGACATAAGAACGAAGATTTAAAAAACAGACAACAAACAAACAATCACACAACACCCCTCCTGCGTTCGAAATGCAAATGTGTTTGAGTCTCATTCGTCTGTGGTCACATTTTCCCAAGCAGTGGACAGACAAGAGCGACATCATCAACAAACAAATAGAACAGAAGATGCTAACAACCCAAGAAACGCCTCGAGATGGAGGAGAACAAAGGAGGGAAAGAAAGACACAACAAAACATGACAGTGATTTCCCCGAAACCAGACTTCAGAAAAACAGCCGAGAGACAAGTGTCGGATTTTATCCTCGTCTCAAACTGGCGTTAATCACCGATCGAGATCATGGAGCCTCACCTCAGGAGATGACTGTAACTGTCCAGAGCCTCACTCATGGTTGAACAGGATGCTTCAAAAGGAAATAAAAGTTAGATCACTTTCAAATGTATGAAAAGTTTCAGGATTCAAACTGCACGGGGGCGCTGCAGGTTCCCACTCCTCCACATGCTTTTTACTCCATTAACACTAATACAGAAGGATGTGTGGATCAAACTCTATCGGTTATATTTTACAAACCGCTGGACCTTATGGGAGGAGTCATCAACAGTCGGTTCCTAAATCGGGAGCTTGTGTCTGATTGGCTCCGCTGGACGTTATGGGAGGAGTCAGTTGTAGGTTCCTAAAGGCCATTTTATTCTTCTGTGTTGAACTGTAATGTAATGGATGCTGTAAGAAACGTGCAGGTCCTGCATCAATGTGAACCTTAGGCCGCAGACTGAGGTGCACTTCCCCAGGAATGTAACAATGTGAAGCATCGACACAGACCACAACCACTGACTGAAAGAGAAGTGAACTGTCCACACTGTCCTCGTACTCATGTTCCTCTCTGTCTCTCTTTAGTGAACTGACCACACTGTCCTCTTTGTAAAGCTTAAATTATATATAGACCTCATTTATTTACTGTGTGAAGGTTGTATCGGGTGGAAGCTAATTTTAATTCGATTATATCGACTTTTTCTTGTTTCCCCAAAATGAAGGCATCTCTGAAAACATAATGAGCCTCAGACCTGGGAGAAGTACAGTGAGATTACACTCATCCTCCTCAGGTCCTCTGTCCATCCTCTTTCTCATTAAAACACATAAACCCTGACTCCCAGCACTGACCCTTACTTTAACCCTGACTCCCACCACTGACCCTTACTTTAACCCTGACTCCCACCACTGACCCTTACTTTAACCCTGACTCCCACCACTGACCCTTACTTTAACCCTGACTCCCACCACTGACCCTTACTTTAACCCTGACTCCCACCACTAACCCTTACTTTAACCCTGACTCCCACCGCTGACCCTCACTTTAACCCTGACTCCCACCACTGACCCTCACTTTAACCCTGACTCCCACCACTAACCCTTACTTTAACCCTGACTCCCACCACTGACCCTTACTTTAACCATGACTTCCACCACTGACCCTTACTTTAACCCTGACCCCCACCACTAATCCTTACTTTAACCCTGACTCCCACCACTAATCCTTACTTTAACCACGACTCCCACCACTGACCCTTACTTTAACCCTGACTCCCACCACTGACACTTACTTTAACCCTGACTCCCACCACTAATCCTTACTTTAACCATGACTCCCACCACTGACCCTTACTTTAACCCTGACTCCCACCACTGACCCTTACTTTAATCCTTACTCCCACCACCGACCCTTACTTTAACCACGACTCCCACCACTAAACCTTACTTTAACCCTAGCCCTAACCTTAAACATGTTTTCATCATAAATATAGTGAATTACATTATTGGAGCAGCTTCTAATCACCACAAGGATGATTTGTCCCCTCAGTGTGCAGGTGTAAACAGACTCTGGTCTCTGGTCTCTCTCTCTCTCTCTCTCACACACACACAATCTCTCAGAAATGTAATAGAATGCACATATTCAATTTGATCAAGATTATTTTTAATTTCGGCATTGATTAAAAAAACAAATCAGCAGTTAAAAAAAAGCATTTTTTATACACGTCATTTTAGATTAGCGTCGCTTTAATACTGACAAGATGGACAGAACAAGATGGACAGGACAAAGCAAAGATGGAGGAGGGAAGACAGGAGGGAGGGAATAAAAAAGAATAAAAAATTCAGCAGAAATCCCAGACGCTTCTTTTTCTTTGATGAAAAAGGGAAGAGAGAAACTGATATGAAAAAAAACCCTCAGCTTTTCTACAAACAAACGATAAACGATGGAATGAAAGAGAGCAACAAAACACACACTGGAGTGTGTGTGTGTGTGTCACACATATATCTGCATACTTGTGTGTGTGTGTGTGTGTCCAAATAGGTTCCTGAACCCCCTGCAAATAACCGCAGTTCATTATCTACAAAATCTGCATTTGAACAACCTAGAGCTATTTACACTGTACAACAAACAAACAAACAAAAACGTATCGTTAAAACTTACATCACCCAAAAATACAGGGAAAAAACGAAATCTTGATTATGACACAGAAGTTTGGAGCCACCTGGTCAACTCCAGAAGAGGATTTAAAACCACAAACACCTGAATATTTACTTTTAATTGAGACGTAACACAGTGTGTTTTACTGACACCTAGTGGCCTGGATATATCACAGACTCTGTGCTGTTGGTAAACAAGGAGAAGGGGGCATTCTATGGACCCTAAAATAGTTCATTAATGTGATGTCAGATGCACTTCAAAAAGTAACATATTGTCGCTGTCCGATTAAAAACTCGTATCTCCAGAAGCTAACTTTGTAGAAGCAGGAAAACACTGTATTTCTCTGAAGGAAACAGTAAAAAATAAACCACAGATAACACCATTTAAAGCCAGTACAGGTAAGAAATGTAACTGTATCTTTATTGGGAGCATGTCCAAATGTTTCATGTTTAAAATGGACATGTGTGTTGTAGACGGTAAACACTGAGAAACGCGGATTTGTTTTAATGGATTCCACCGAGCCACGCCCACCTCCGTGTGACCACAGCCCTGCAGCGTGTTCTCTTCCAACGCTGCCCCCTGCTGTGAATAAGTGTTTCTGCAAAAAGCAGTGTATCATCACTGAACTACATCCACATCAGCGTATTTAACCCTTACTGTGATTAGTTATAGAAACTGATCTAAGATTTCACGTGAGTGAAGGTGAGATCAGTTCACGAGAGTCAGGCTCCAGTTTGTGAACCTCATTGTGAACTGTTCGGCGCATTTCCACCAACAAAAACAGACTCCAGAACCTGAAACGTTTGTTCACAGTGGCTCAGTTTGTTCACAGTGGAACAGTAGGTTTTTCAGCACGAGCCGTGAGGACGTGTGGGCGGGGCTAGTTACAGGAGGAATGAGCAATGGCGACACCCAGGAGGAGCGATTTGATGGACAGGTCTAACAGCCAATGGAGATACGAGTTCAAAAAAAGGTGTGATTTTTCAGCGTCTCATTGGTCAGTGTGATATCAGCCGCTGTGAACAGACAGAGATTAAAGCCCACATTTAACACGTGGAAAAAAGTGAAAACCGCTAAAAATTTGAGTTATGTTTTTTTTAATCGGACAGCGACGGTGTATACTCTCATGAATACTGAGGCTGATTGATCATTTTTTGGTGTTAAAAATGTCTTGTTAAAACTGACTGTTCCATTAAAAGTTTGAAATGTGGTGTTTATTAAAGCTCATACATTAATTTCATTCCAAAATTTAAAATGACACACACATTTGGTCACGGTGTAAACTGCGTCGTAATTCGCGGCTTAATTAGCGACTAACAGATACGGGTCGATGTTGTACTAATTACAAATTTCAATAACGTTAGGTAAAAGCTGTTAATTTATAACTGATCTCCTCCCAGTAATGTGTGTTTACACCAAATTTTAATGAAATTGTGCAATAGGAAAACTTAATGTTCCTGTAAGTGTGCACTGTTAAAAGTGCATTAGTGAAATGTGTCTCGTTATGAATGTGTTTTATGAATAAATGTGTTGGTGGGCATGGTCTAAACAATCTTAAGGAATGTAAAAAATGGTATTTAAGTATAAAAAGTTAGTTATTGAGCTACATCTACAGAGTTAACTGAATTTCTCACAATAAATTAAAATAAGTTCATTTATTTATTATTAGAAATTCATTTTAACTCAACATTTTAAATAGGTTGATACTTGGCAGAAAGCCAAAATTTCACAATTCATGTATTTTATACATGTTCCTTTAATCATTTTAATAACTTTACGTTAATAAACAGTAAAAACTACGGCAGGTGGCGTCCAAACTTTCAACACACAGACCACTAGTGTAGATTCCCCGAGAATTGGACCGAACTTTTCTGGACAGACGTTATTTTCTCCTACGTTCACTCCTTCTTTCCACATTTCTTATTTATTCCAGCGCTTTCCTTTCTCCTGTCAGCAGTCGTCTGTTTTTCTAACATGGCTTTTCCTTCTCAGACTTGCTTTTTATCACTTTTATATGAAAATGTTTATATTTCCATGGTTTAAAACCAGCTGCCTTCTACAAAAAATCTTATTACGTTAACATTTGTGAGAATCCCCTTTTATTTGAGTGTGAGCTGTAAACCCAGTGATGGAGAGTGTGTTGGTGTGAAGTAGCTGATTATAGAGAAACGTGTGGATTCAGGTTTCTTTCCAGTGGAGGTGAATGGAACCAGACGTCTCCACCTCTCCAACACACACCCAGCATTTAATTCTCTCTCCACCGGTGACCTCCACTCGCCTGTGGAGGAGCGATGATGATGATTATGATGATGGACAGTAGTGGACATCTCAACAGCATCCTGCATGTGCCTCTCCACCAGGACTCAGTTAAAACCCCAGCACTTTCTCCAAACGACGCTCAGACATCAGCTGTGTCCACTGTCCACTGTCCACCGTCTACTGTCCTCACTTTCTGTGAGGGGCTTTTAGAGGAGGACGTCTGCTTCCATTCACCTCCACAGTGCAGTGTTCTGACTCCACAATGTTAATGATTTGGTTTCCTCATTTTCCCTTTTAATTAAATTTACCTCTCTCTCTCTCTCTCTCTCTCTCAATCTGCACTGATCTCTGAACTCCACTGATATGGCTTTCAGATACAAACCCAACATTTCTGATGTCACTGATAAAACAAAGCAAACAAAATGAGGAAGAGATGAATATGTTAAAGTCTCACTGAAACAAGGGGGTGTGTTGCCCACACACACACACACACACACACACACACACACACACACACACACAGAGCATCCAAATAATCTCAGACAGTTTGAGAAATCATGCTATTTGTGACAGCAGTTAAACAGAGTAATGATACACCCTCCAGCTGAAAGAGAAAGAGAGAGAGAGAGAGAGAGAGAGAGAGAGAGAGAGGGACAACACAGAGAGAGGGGGGGAAGAGGAGAGAGAGAAATAGAGAGAGAGACAGAGAGAGAAATAGAGAGAGAGAGAGAGAGAGAGAGAGAGAGAGAGAGAGAGAGGGGGACAGAGAGATAGGGGATACAACAGAAAAAAGGAGGTAATTCACTTTAACTAAAAGTGTTAAATCCAACAAACTTGTATAAAGTTTTGTGCTGTTTGGCTGAACACACAGACACACACACACACACACACACACACACACACACACACACTGGGCAGTACCATCTGAGGACAGTGAGCAGAGTGATTTCAGAAACAAAACAAAACTAGAAAATAAAATAAAACCAAAAGGGAAGAACAGAAAAGTTGATTTCTCGTGCGAACGTCCTTCTGTCCGTTTGGAACGGTCCGAGAAACCCGCCGCACTCCGATGCTCAGTTCATGTGCTTGTCACGTGTTTGTCTTTCTGTCTTTACAGGCTATTTTTTCTGGACTTTTCTGGAGTCCAGCTTTTGCAGCGTGTTTTTAATTCCTTTAGTTTGTATTTGTGTAGAATTCTGTCTCGTTTCGTTGTTGTGGCTTCGCTCAGCATCTCACACCTCAGTTTGCTGCGTGTGCGGCTGCGTCTGTGCTTCGTCCAAACTGTCCAGACTCCCCCCCGTCTCAGAGTGTGTGAAAACGCCGTGGGCGGAGTCGTCCGAGGCAGAGGAGGACGTGTTGATTGACAAGCGCTCCGCCCCTCCCACAAAAGTGCTAAACTCCGCCTCTCCGGCCGTTCCCAGTGGCAGCTGGTGAGGAGGCAGGTACTGGCTGGGGTGGAAATGGGGGCGGGGCCGGAGCGTGGTTTCCCTGGAAACGGGTCGACTGGCGGGGGTGTCGTCATAGTCTTCGGTGGGAAGGGGTGGGGCTAGCTGCTCCTGGGACATGAACTCCGGGTCCTGAGGGGGCGGGTACTCGCTGTCGATGTCGAAGCCGCCTAGGTAGTAGTCCGTTTCCAAGGCCACACCCACTTCCCCGCCCTCATAGGTGGGCACCTCCTCTATGTCCGGAAGCCTTGTGCTCGGCAGCCAATCAGAAGTGTCCCAGTGGTACGCTGTGGACAGTGATGTGGAAACATGGAAAGTTAGCGAAGGAATAAACTTCAGAATAAATGTGTAAACAAACAAACAAACACACACTGGGGTCCTCAGGATGCACATGCTGTTTATTTGGGGAACAAAACAAACAACATGCAGCAGTCAACAACGGGCAGAACATTCCAGCAAAAGTGAGCTAAACAAAATGTTTGCTATATGTCCAAAAGGTTTCGGACAGCCCTCTGTGTACACACTCCGTAGAAAAGCAGTGGCCATCAAATCCTCACAGCACTGTTCCAGCCTCAAGTCTGCACTTCTCCTGGAGGAGGGCTCCTGACTAACACCCGTTGGTTCAGGTGTCCGTAGTCTTTTGGCCATATGGCGCATGTAAACAAGGTAATGCAGATCATGCAGCGAGGTGTGGAACACAGAAGCGCAGTGAAACACACACACACACACACACACACACACACACACACACACACACACAGTACGTAGTCTAGTTCTGACCATCAGAAAACATCCAAATCAAACAATAATCAAACAACGGGAAAAGCACTCAGTCAGAAAACGAGTGAAAGGGAGGGAGAGACAGAGTGTGTGTGTATGTTTGTGTGTGTGTGTGTGTGTGTGTGTGTGTTTTGGGACGGGAGTGAATCTTCTTTATGATGTGACATTTCCCAAAATGCAAAAGCACAGTTTGGCAGAGTGTGAGTGACAGAGAGAGAGAGAGAGAGACATTCACCTCGACTGTAGGTCTGACCTTGGTCCATAACAGAAACTGGACGATCAAAGAGAGAGAGAGAGAGAGCTGTGGATCAGCGCAATGTCTACTGCACCTCTCAGCACTGTGTGTGTGTGAGTGTGTGAGAGAGTGTGTGTGTGTGTGTGTGTGTGTGTGTGTGGGTGTGAGAGTGTGTGAGTGTGTGTGTGTGAGTGTGTGTCTAAAATCAATCACTCACTCCCTTGGTGACATGTGGTTGAGGTTGTGGTTGTGTTTCCAATAAATTGGCCAGTGAGTGTATCGGATCTCAGCTTTGATTTCAGAAGTGTGTGTGTGTGTGTGTGTGAGAGAGAGAGTTATTCCTGAAGCATCTGGCCAAGCCTCAACTGCTATAAAAGACCAACACACACACACACACACACACACACACACACACACACACACACACACACACACACACACACACACACACACTCCAGGCTACTCCTTTAAGTTCAGACTGTTGTGTAAGACTTTAAAACAGTTTCTTTAATAGATAATTATGTTACATGTCTCCTGAGTGCTGTAGGGGGCGCTCTGTCAGTAGTTTATTGATTATAGGGTTTAATGAATATAAGGGTTTTCAGAACAAAGCCTTAAACTAAACCTCGTATCTCCAGATTAAAATATTATAAAGTAATATATGTTTATTTCTCATAATTGTATTGTTCACTGATCTGTGTGTGTGTGTGTGTGTGTGTGTGTGTGTGTGTGTATAAAGAGAGTACAGCAGGTCAGTAATCCAAAAGTACCTTCATTTTCAATCGTGTCGACTGCATCATTGACCAGTCGAATGACCGTCACTATGGAAGCTTGGAGAGAGAAAGCAACGAATACCGGTCAGAAACACACACACACACACACACACACACACTGCTCCGACGATGACACAGGCCTATACCAACAAACCAGCATCAAATAAAATAATCAAAACAATCACTTATCAATCACATCAAATCAATTCAGACTGATCTCAGCTCCCATTGGCCCACTGCATAAAGCTTCTGTGTCCTGATTGGCTGATGATGACCTGAAGCAGTGACGAATGGGAGGCAGGCATGTCATCATTCCCAAAAGTGCTGTGGAGAAATGGTGGTTATGATGATTGTTCTCACACTCACACTCACAGGCACAGGCGCACACACACACACACACACACACACACACACACACACACACACACACACACTCTCACACTCTCGCTGGCACATCACTCCTTTTAAATGGGATGAGAGGAGTTAATTTGAGTGGCTATTGGCAAACTATGTGCAGCTATGGCAAATTCTGGTCCAAGTCTTTAATTTAAGAAAAACAGCTTTTGGAACTGCACTGGATTTTTGTGTCTGCGCAGATCGTCCAATAAGCAGTCTACATTTTGGCGACACCCACTTGAACCTATGCCTTATGCATTTTTCCATATCCACAATAACTCAAATAAAAACAGATATATCCTCTCTCTAAATCTGGTGATGTATGGCAATGTTTTGGAGATGTAAGCACACACACACACACACACACACACACACACACACACACACCATAGCCCATTATTTCCTGTCACACACACATAATTTTACACGCCTTACTGATGGCACAGTGGAGGTGGGCGGAGCTTACCATTGTCGTCGCAGGAGTCCGACTGAAAGGAGCTCAGTGAATGGACCTCAGAGTTGCTGCCTTTGTTGCTTCCGGAGAAACACGTGACCTCCTCCAACATGTCGACTTTACCTACACACAACAGAGTCCGAGCACAAACATCAGACTTGGCCAGTTAAAATATACATTAATTTCCTCTCGCTGTTCACCCCGACCCCGAGCGCACAGCAGTGAGGAGCGAGCAGCAGAAGCTCTGGTTTTTAGCCGTTTTCACTCAGTTCTCTTTCTTCTCAGTTTTTACTCAGTGCTCTTATTTCTCTGCGCTCGTTGTGTCTGTTCTGCTGAGTTTAACCTCGTCTTTGTGCTCTCACATAAACACAGGTCCAGTGCTGTGATTGGACAGACTCAGACGAGGGGGCGGGGCCATTCTAGAGTCTCTGCACTTGACGTCAGAAACGCAGCAGAATCAGAACGGCTCGTTTTATCCTGTGTTTTCTGACTTAGGCAGAGCACAAAATACTGACTGGGGTCTTGTTTCACAGTGTGTTGGTTGGTGGGCTCCATATTCAAACATTAATGGCGTTTTTGTTGTGGTTTGTCCTGAAATAAATAAATAAATCAATAAATTAAAGGATGTATTTACCCCCCGGCTGTGGGACTGTTACTATGGCATCCACAGAGGACAAATATAAAGTGATGTCTTGTTTTATTTCTCCATCTCTCTCTTTCTGTCTCCCCTCCCCGCTTCCTCTGTCCGTCTCTCACTGTGATGCTGACATAACCCACACTTCTTCTAGACCTTGATTTTAGACAGAACGAGGTCTGGGATCCGTAAACCAGCTCGGAAACATTCTCCTGACGTTCTCATTCAATTACAGATGTTTTTACAAACGAACGGAGCCTGGGCTCACCACCGCTGTCGAGAACGAGAGCCTCCAATGTTAGACTGCTGAACAAAGACCAGAGGATGACAGGTCAGGCGCACACACACACACACACACTGTAGGCACTGATGCACTGGACAGAATCAAGAATTGGGTTTGAGTTCCACAGAAAACCTCAGGTGATAAATGAGTAAAGAACCTTAAGAGCGAGTGATGGATTTTTAAACTTTTAAAGGTGAAAACTCACAAGTCTCTTAAAGAAACATGGTTCATTAACAACATGTTGTATCTTTAAAGGTACAGCAGTGTGTTAAAGTCCAGTTGTGTTCCCTAAAGGTTCATTACATTCTCTTCTCCAGAAGGAGAGGGGGATCTCTGTAATCTTTCATTATACAACTGTGGAGAATAAAAGAACACAATAAAAGTCCTGGAGGTGACACGGGGTGAATTTAAAACTTTAAATCCTAAAGTTGTAATAGAATACAGTACAGAATGTGTTCCCCTTAAGGCAAGGTTCACAGTCTTTGAAAAACAGTTCGCGACTAAAAGCTCTAAATCGTTGTCTTTAGACGTAAAAAGGGGATCAGACCTTAGTCTTTTCAGAGTCTTTACAATGTCCTCTAACGTATGGTTAGCTTTAGACGCCCAGGACCCTGTCGCCACTCGTCTTTCTCTGTCTACTTTGGGTCGGTGCTGACCCCTGAAGACCCCTGAAGTTTTGGAGACTTGTTGAAATGATTCTTAGATTCTTACTGTGACCTTTTCTCCTGCTTCTATCATCAACTTCAAGAACTGACTCTTCACTCGTGGCCTGACTATCCCCCCACCTTTGACAGGGGGCGCTCTAACCAGCACCATCTAGCAGTGGTTTTAATCTTGTGGCTGTTTGCTGTATGTTATTTTTCTAGGAAAACTAACACACACACACACACACACACACAAACACACACACACAGTAGCCGTCTTCCCTCCATATCACAGATAAAGCCTGCTTGTCAAGTGATCTGTTATAGATTATAATGTAATAATATCACCATATAATAATATAACAATATAATATTCCTGACTGCAGAGGGTTTAGAGATTAATGACTTTAAAAGCATCCAGATGTTTCTGCTCCCACAGCTCCTCCCCTCTCAACTCCTGTCAAATTAGCAGCAAAAATATCCCAGAAACCTGCTCCGTCCAACTCACTGCAGCAAACAGAGCTCGGGCTGCATCCAAAAGCACCATACTCCCTACTTAGTGCACATCACAGATAATTAAACACTAATTAGACACTAATTCCACATGGAGATGTGAACTACAGCTCATTAAAAATTCTTTTCCACATAAAATGCCCTACGTGAATGCAGAAACCTTTACATTATGACCTACACTATGCCCTACATAGGGTGTAGGGAGACATTTGGGATTTGGCCTTGGCTTCGCTGCAGTGTGGAAGCCTCTCTCATTGATCCCCCCTGAGGAGTAAAGGAGGCTATCCAATACCTTTTAGGATCTAGAACTGATGATGCAACATCAGGAACTGACCTCACATACATGGCTGTATGCCATCAACCCCTCACTGCATGTCTTCCCAGTTAGTGCAGCAGACCTGGAGCAGACCCCAGACCCGTTAGAGAACATAAAAGTCCCTCACCCTCCTCCTCCCAAGGGCTCTTGCGCAGTGAGTCACACTCGGAGCGACATGGAGAGGATGGCGGCAGATTGGGCGCCACGCTGCACACGACCACGCCCCTCCGCGTGGCTCCGCCCAGTATCCGCGGTGATTCGGTGGCCATGGTGACCGTCGCCGGATGAAAGGTGCTCATCTCCGTGAGCTCCGGCCCAGTGCCGCCTCTTCTGGTCCCGCCCCTTTTCTCCAGGCTGCCGTCGCCAGGAAAGCAAGGCGTGTATGCCATGGGCCGGACAGGCACCTGGGGTGGACCCGCCAGGACTCCACCCCCTTCGGTGTACAGGCTGATGGGGTCTCCCACGCTGGACTGCAGGGGTGGGAAATGACCCCCATTGGCTTTGTGCAGTAAAGCAGCGGTGGCCGGGTCCTGAACCAAGGACAGGTTGTTCCTTGAGTAGCTCTTCTGGAATACCTTTAATAATGGCAAAAATAATGATAATTATATTAATAAAATATAAATGAGTGCAGGTTGACATCACAAACATGACAGCAAACAAAACAGCTTACTTTCCACATGGAGGCTCTGAAAAACTGAAGATTAAGAACAATAAAACAATCTCTGACATTGTAAAATACATTGCTAACACTGCTAATGCTAATGCTAATTCTATTACTATTAATACTACTACTACTAATAATAATAATAATAAAAATAATAATATATTTAGTTTTAATAACACTTCCTCAAAGTTCTCTAGTGTTTTAACACACCAAAGAATTATTGTCAGTTCTATTCATGGACGGGCCATACTTGTGACATCACAACCCTTAGAAATTCAAAATAGCATCTCTAACAACATCAAGGAATATGAAGATTTATTCTAATTATTAAGATTTACTGGCATTTATTTCTGGGCTCAATAGTTTTAGTATTAGCTTGTAGCATGTAGCATTACTGCTTGGGAACTCCTTAATGAGCTGTTGATTCAGAGTGGCGTTAGCTTGCAGCATGTAGCATTAATGATATGGAACTCAATGAGCTGGTTTTTCAGAGCATTGTTAGCTTGTAGCATGTATCATTAATGATATGGAAGTCCTTAATAAGCTGGTGATTCAGAATGGTGTTAACTTGTAGCATGTAGAATTACTGATAGGGAACTAGCTTGTAGCATGCTGCATTACTGATATGGAATTCCGTAATGAGCTGGTGATT
>NC_089800.1:53173746-53191246 GCF_029633855.1 Hoplias malabaricus
AGGCCCACCACTTCTGCGAAGCGGCTGCGCTTGTTCTGGAGGGGCAGCTCGTTATCGTTCAGGACCACAGAGTCCAGACAGCCCTGGAAGCCGTTACTGACCCGTGGCTGCGTCTGCGCGCCGAAATACAGCCACCAATCAGAGCCAGGGGGACGGGCCTGGGGTGGGGCCTGGCGCCTTAGCACCGAACCGTCGTCCAGAGCCAGGCTGCTGAAGTTCCCACCCAGTTCCAGCGCCACGTGGTGCCACTTTCCGTCATTGATCGGCCAACTGGATATCCCTAAGACCCCCGGACCAGCTTTATCACACTCCAGCTGGAACCACAGACGACCCTCCTCTATCTGTCAATCAAAAATACAAAGGGGCAGGGCTTATTTACATTAACACTCCAGCTGGAACCACAGATGACCCTCCTCTATCTGTCAATCAAAAATACAAAGGGGCGAGGCTTATTTAAATTAGTGAATGCCCCTCTAACTGTCAATCAAAACTACAAAGAGGTGGGGCTTATTTAAATGAACACTCCAGATGGAACCACAGATGCCCCCTGCTGGCTGTGTGTATGTATGAGTGTGTGTGAGTGGTACCTTGAGCACGGTGCAGGGTTCTGGCCGTGTGTACATGATGATGCCTTTGCTCTGAAGGGTTCTGATCCTCAGCTGCAGCTTCAGCTCGTCCCTCCTGCCCCCGTCGATGATGCGGTATTTAATGTAGCTGTTTCCCGAGAAACTCAGAGAAGTGTGGCCTATAGGAAAAACATTCAGTATCAGGTGTGTATCCGGAGCCCACCAACCCACACACTGTCAAACAAGACCCCAGTTTTCTGTGTGCAGCTTGTGTCACAAAAAAAGACAGAATAAAATGAGTCGTTCTGATTCTGCTCCATTTCTGACGTTAAGTGCAGAGTCTGTCCAATCACAGCGCTGGACCCATGTTTATGTGAGAGCACAAAGACGAGGTTAAACACAGTACAACAGTGGAACAGACCAGTTTCTTGACAACTTCTTAAATTTATTTTCAGATTATAACAGACATTATAACAACAATATTAACAAATCTGCCTTAAATGTAAATACAAGAGCTCTTAAGGTGGAATTACTCTTTAACGTCTCTTTCCTTTGAATACGGAGAGCGTTTAAATCTAACCCACTGCTGCCCTCTGCTGGATCAGCCACAAATTTGAAGTGTAATGACCTGAGGTGGCAGTGCACACAGTTTGAGTGTCCAGCAAGTCTTAAACACATGACCAACAATGTCCAACCAAAATGTCCACACATATAAACACACACACACACCTGCACACTCTCCGAGCTTCCCTGGTGGACACTGGCAGGCATAAGCTCCTCGGTTACCCTCCGACTTCACACACTTCATGTCCCCCGGACACACCATGTCCTCACACACCTCTGACACTGTACAGCTCCCATCTACAGAGAGAGAGAGAGAGAGAGAGAGAGAGAGAGAGAGGGAGAAAGAGAGAGAGAGAGCGAGAGAGAGAGAGTGAGAGTGAGAGAGGGAGAGAGAGAGAGAGAGAGAGGGAGGAAGAGAGAGAGAAAGTGAGAGAGAGAGAGAGGGAGAGAGAGGGAGGGAGAGAGAGAGAGGGAAGGAATAAGAAGGGAGAGAGAGAATAAGAAGAGAAAGAGAGAGAGAGAGAGAGGGAAGGAATAAGAAGGGAGAGAGATAATAAGAAGAGAAAGAGAGAGAACGAGAGAGTATTTGTGTGTGTGTATAGTGTGTGTGTATGTATAATGTGTTAATGTGTGTGTGTGTGTGTGTGTGTGTGTATTGTGTGTTTATAGTGTGTGTGTATATAGTGTGTGAGGGTATAGTGTTTGTGTGTGTGTATATAGTGTGTGTGTGTGTAATGTGTGAATGTGTAGTGAATGTGTAGTGTTTGTGTGTGTGTATATAGTGTGTGTCTGTGTGTATGTATGTATAATGTGTTAATGTGTGTGTGTGTATTGTGTGTTTATAGTGTGTGTGTTTGTGTGTGTGTGTATAGTGTGTGAGGGTATAGTGTTTGTGTGGGTGTATATAGGGTGTGAGTGTATAGTGTGTGTGTGTGTGTGTAGTGTGTGAATGTGTAGTGAATGTGTAGTGTTTGTGTGTGTGTATATAGTGTGTGTCTGTGTGTGTGTGTGTGTGTGTGTACTGACCGCTGCACACACAGCGTGAGCTGCGGGAGAATGGCGGAGAGACGAAGCTGTTCTTCTCGGAGCTGAAGGTGAGGAGTGTGTGTGAGTCGAGGGTGATGCTCTGTTCACACTGCGCCTCTCTGCAGTCCAGACCCGAGCAGTTCTTATCTAGAACCGCTGACACGCGCAGAACCGAGTCCAGCTGCCGCCGCGCAGAGCTCAGCTTCTGACTCACCAACGCAGCCTGGTGGAGGAACACAGGAACTGCAGTCACGGCCAAAGCCCCCCAATTTTCTTCATTCATTGCATTCTTTTTCTTCATTTTTTATTTACTTTATTTCAGTTTTCCTTATTTTTCTTTATTTTTCATTCATCAATTTTTTTACATTCTTTATTTTTTTCATTTCTTTCTTTTGATAATCTGTCTTTTTCTGACACTTTATAAAAGCTGTCCCCCCATTACCTTGTAGTACCCGGCCCCGTCAGGTGTTTCCACGGCAACGAGGAGGTCGAGTTGCCCCGTGTCGTGGACGGGCTGCAGACTGAGGAGGCGGAGAGCCTGGGGGCGTGTTGGGGGAGTGGCCATGGCGGCGGCGAGCGCATGACGCACGGCGGGGAGGTGACGCTGGACGAAGGTGTGAGGGTCGACTCGATCGAAGCGGACCGTCACGGCCTCACGCAGCATCGCCGCCGTCGCCACAGAAACCTCCACTTGCACGGGAACGCTGACCACAAACCGGCCGTCAGACACCGTCACGTTCAGAGAGTAAACACCACCGTCCAGACCACTCAGAGCAATTATACGTCCATCACGGGGACTGACCTAGAGACAGAAAGAGAGAGAGAGACAGAGATAGAGTGAGAGAGAGAGAGAGAGACAGAGAGAGAGGGAGGGAGAGAGACACAGAGAGAGAGGGGGGGAGAGAGGGAGGGAATAAGAAGGGAGAGAGAATAAGAAGAGAGAGAGTGAGAGAGTATTTGTGTGTGTGTATATAGAGTGTGTGTATGTATAATGTGTTAATGTTTGAGAGAGCGAAATACAGAAAAAGAAAGAATACAGTAAGGAGAGAGAGAGACAAAGAGACAAGACAAGACGAGAGAAAATGATAAGACCGTGAGAGAGAGAGACAGACACAGTGATCTCTCTCTCTCTCTCTCTCTCTGTCTTTCTCACACACACACACACACACACACACTGTCCCTCGCCCACCTTAAACAGGCTGTTGTGCTGGTGTGAGTGTCCGAAGGTGAGGACGTCAAAGGTGTCCAGGTCCGAAGCGTGGACCTGTCCAATAACTCCTCCAGGGAACTCGTCCTCCATGGTGACGATGTGGACATGTAGCGGGGACGCCACCGGCCTGTGGACGCTCTCCTCGATCACGCGGACACTTAGCAGCGCCGTGGAGGAGAGGGGGGGCCGCCCCGAGTCTCGAGCCTGGACACGATTAATAATAATAATAATAATAATAATAATAATAAACCAACTCACTGGCCACTTTCTCAGACACAACTCTCACCTCCACCAGAAGTGTGTACTCCGTCCCCTCCGTCCTGCGGAACATCTGATTGGACGTTAGAAGCCCCTCCCTGTCCAACTTAAACCACGCCCCCTCGTTCCCTGACAGGATACGGAAGTGGAAAGGCGGACCATTGTGGGAAGAGTCTTTATCGATGACTGACAGCTGAATTACACTCGTCCCAATCGGCTTGTTCTCCTGTCAATCAAAACAGATCAGGTTTCACACCGGTGTCCAGAGAACACAGTTCCGGCGCTCCACCGCCCAATGCTGGGGGGCTTTACACCCCTCTGTTGGACTCTCTGTATTGTGCATGGTGAGTTCACATTCATGTGCAGCTGCTCCAGAGCATCCCCTTTTGGTTCGTGCTTCTCTACAGAGACTCAGTTTACCCTGAAAATACTGGGACCAACTCTCTGTCCCATATTTCATTACGAGTTAAATCTGATTGGCTGAGCTGGGCGCTGTACCTGTATTACTGCCGTGTGATTGGCCGGGGTGAAAGTGGGCGGGTTGTCGTTGATGTCAGAGAGGTCAAGGCTGACGAGAACCGTGGAGGACATAGCGGGCGTCCCACTGTCCAGAGCTCGGACGACCAAGGAATAACCAGCAATCTACAGAGAGAGAGAGAGAGAGAGGGACAGGGAGAAGGACAGGAAGAGAGAGAGAGAGAGAGAGAGAGGGACAGGGAGAAGGACAGGAAGAGAGAGAGAGAGAGAGAGAGAGAGAGAGAGAGAGAGAGAGAGAATGTTATTGGCCAGGAGTTCCCAAACTTTTGCACACATCTGTAATGAGCAAAATATAATTAAAATAAATCTGTTTTTCAAAGAATTTTTTTCTATACTCTGACTGTAATACATTTTTTTTATTTTAAATACATTTTTAAAACAAATAAAATGTATTTTATTGCAGCTGGACTTTTCATTTTTATTCACTGTTTCTTTTCATTTTCTTTTCTGTCATATTTTTTCCCCACAGCCGTTTTATTAAAACATTATTAAAACATGTCCTGAGCTCTAGTAGTGTCCCTGTCAGCACCGGTCCACATGGGGGCGCTCCTGCAGTGTCTATTCTTTTCTAGTTGGCCTCCCGTTTGGGGTCTGTCTCCAGCTGCAGATGGGGATAAAGTTGAGGCGGTTGCTGTGGTAACGGCTGCTCACCGTCTCCCGGTCCAGGTGCTTGTTGACTTTGATCTGGCCCGTGACCGGATCGATGAAGAACTGGTTCTCACGGTCGCCGTTGACGATGGAGTAAAAAACATCACCATTCACCTGGCTGTCCACATCCTCTGCCGTCACCTGGGCAACCAAGCAAAAAAAATTAAAACCAACCCACAGCTCCACAGCAGACCCCATTAAACCCTTATTGAAAACAATATGTTAATATACGTAATTCCAACCTTTTGAATTTGAGTCTATGTTATTTAATTGTGGTGGTTACCATGGTGACAGTGATTGTTATAGTTTTGGTGTTTACTTTGACTCTGTATTATTTGCAGTGGTTACCATGGGAAAGGTGTATCTGTTATTTAGCTGTGGTTACCTTGACGACAATGTCTGTGATTCTTATTGGGGTGCTTACTATGACGATGGTGTCTCTAATGGTTATTGTGGGGTGGTTACTATGACAATGTTTCTGACTGTTATTTCGGGGTGTTACTATGACAACGGTGTCTTTGAGTTCTATTGTGAGGTGGTTGCTGTGGCAACAAGGTTTCTGACAGTTATTTTGTGATGTCTGTCTCTGACTGTCATTTTAGGGTGGTTGCTGTGACAACAGTGCCTCTGACAGTTATTATGGGGTGGTCACCTTTACAGTGAAGTCTCTGACTTTATTTTGAGGTGGTTTTGAGTTGACTGTAGTTTTCTATGGTAATCATGTGTCTCTGAATTGAATTTTGGGGTGGTTACCTTGACAACAGTGTCTCCGATGTTGGCGTCCTCACTAACGGTGGCAGTGTAGATATCACGGCTGAACATCGGCGCGTTGTCATTAACATCCGTTAAGTTGATGTTCACCATGGCAACGGCACTGAGGGGCGGGGTCCCGCCGTCTCGGGCTTCAACCGTCAAGAAATAATCCTTACATGACTCGAAATCCAGAGAACGAGACACGGAGATCACACCTGAGCAAGAAAAATCAGAAGTGGACCTTAATTACAGGTTCTAAAACCCACTTAAACACGCAGCTATGTCCATTGTTTCATTCTGAGCATGGGGTCTGAAAGGACGTGGAGCTGAAAAAGAGGAGACACTTGCTCCAAGGAAAGGAAACAGACACAAAAGAACAGTACCCCTCATACAATAAATGTCCAAAAGTTTGAAGGCATTGAATCAAGCCAAGACTGGGGCCCAATGCCAAGAGTTCACCGGGGGGGGGGGTTTGTGAACCCTCAGCGCTGGAGCTCCACCCACCTTCAGCATGCTGTGGTATGTCTCAGACTAAGCCTCAGTACCTCTGAAAATGTTTACATTACAAACAAAAGTCTCTCTCTGATTGGTCAGTTCCCCTCAGCTTATACCTCTTAAATAATTCATAAGCTGTAACTACAGCAACGGGGGACAGTGGGAGAGACGGAGATTAGGTCCGTGAAGTTGAGGATTTAGGACACAAACAGCCTCAGGCTCTCTTCCTGCTGAAGTGCAAAAACGAATGATGGTGTGTGTGTGTGTGTGTGTGGGTGGGTGGGTGTGTACTGCTGGAGTACTGCAGTGACAGTCCCTCCAGGTGATTTTATGTCTATAATAATGTGCTCCAGTCGGTGATAGAGGGCATGGACAGAGAGTGAAGTGTTGAAAGGCTGCTGACGCTGATCTATTGGACAAACGGGTTATACCTATCATACACGGTGCTACTCAGCCAATCAGATCTGTGCATTATGATCAAGTGATTGACCCACACAGGGCGGGGCTCGACACACTGCTCCTAAGTCTCATCAAAACAGCCTACAGCACGAGATGAAAGTTATTTTGGGATGACAGTGTTGTTATAATTAAGTTATAATTAAGGAGAGCCCTCACTGGATGAAACATGAGCAGGACGCTCAACATCAGAGGTCTTCAAACTGCGGCCCGCTGCTTTCATTGGACCAGCCCCTTTCACTACAGCAGCATGCCGCATGTGGTCTGTCCAAGGGCGTAGAGTTGGGTGGAGGCGGTATGGACATGTCTCGATTCAAAGCCAGCGACTACTGAACAGTCCCTCCAGGGACCACGTGGGTGTCCTCCGGGTGACTGTCTGTGAGGTGTGTGGTGTGTTCTCCCTGTGTCTGCGTGGGTTTCCTCCAGGTGACTCTCTGTGAGGAGTGTGGTGTGTTCTCCCTGTGTCTGCGTGGGTTTCCTCCGGGTGCTCTGGTTTCCTCCCACGCTCCAAAAACACACGTTTGTAGGTGGATTTGCGACTCAAAAGTGTCAGTAGGTGTGAATGTGTGAGTGAATGTGTGAGTGTGTGTGTTGCACCCCCTCCAGGGTGTGTTTCTGCCTTGCGCAAAATGATTCCGGAACTCCAGAACATGACTCCAGAACATTTCCTGCGCTGACTTGGAGTTCACCTGGAGCTTATACCAGGGCACTACAAGGATACAGTCTGTGTAAGGTCCAGGACAAATGTTGCGGGTGGTCACAGTTACACACAGAGCTCCTCTGGGTAAACTCTGGATCATTTTGGGCATATGTCTCCTCACCTGTGTGGACGTGGATGCTGTAGTGACCCTGCTGGAGCTGGGTTTGTATTTCAGTGTGACTCTGTGTGTGTGTGTGTGTGTGGGTAGGGGGTGTGTGTATGGCTCCTCACCTGTGTGGACGTCGATGCTGAAGTGACCCTGCTGGTTGCCGGACCTGATGCTGTAGTAAATGTCTGCGTTTGTGCCGATGTCTTTGCTGGCAGCGTAGACGCGGATGACCTCGGTCGCCACGGCCACATCCTCAGGCAGCGTAGCCAAGTAGTCCCTCCTCTCGAAGACAGGCGGGTTGTCGTTAATGTCCAGCACGGTGACGGTGAGGTTGGCGAGGGAGGAGAGACGCAGAGGGACGCCCTGGTCACTCGCCCGGACGTTCAGCAGGTACGAGGACTGGACCTCACGGTCGACCGGATGCTCCAGGACCACCACGCCGGACCACTTATCGATGGAGAAGTAACCATCAGCCGAGTCCACCAGAGAGTAGGAGACCTTACGACTCTCTCCTGAGAGAGAGAGAGGGAGAGAGAGAGAGAGAGAGAGGCAAAGGGAGAGAGAGAGAGAGAGAGAGAGAGAGAGATGGAAAAGAAAGGGAAAGAGAACAGAGAAAGTGAAAAAAACAAAGAGAGAGATTTGTATAAGTAAGTTTCCAGATATGTATAGCACATGTGTGCGTGTGTATGTGTGTGTGTGTGTGTGTGTGTGTTACCCAGGTCAGGGTCGATGGCCTGTAGTCGTGTGAGCAGGGCTTTAGTGCCGGTGTTTTCGTAAACGCTGGCAGTGTAGTGGTTGGTACTGAACTGCGGAGGATTGTCGTTTACGTCCAGCAGTGTCACGACAACCACAGCATCACACCACAAACCTCCTCCATCCATTGCCCTGGCAACCAGCGAGTACAGCGCCACCTTCTCTCGGTCTAGTGCCACTGCAGTTTTCAACTCTCCTACAGATCACATATATTTACATTCAGAGACTGGGTGCAGGTAAATGTTTGGGTGCATCAAAACCCCACGAGCCCCACAACAGTGTTCTCCCCGTGTGTAAAAAGCCCTGTTCAGAACACCCGCTTTCAGCATCTGTTCCTTTAAATGATAATGAGCCGCTCGCTGTTCACCCCGACCCCGAGCGCACAGCAGTGAGGAGAGAGGAGCAGAAGCTCTGTTTTTTAGTTGTTTTCGCTCTGTTCTCTTTCTTTTCCGTTCTCGTGTTCTATGTTTTCACTCAGTGCTCTTATGTCTCTGCGCTCATAGTGTCTGTTATGCTGTGTTTAACCTCGACTTTGTGCTCTCACATAAACATGGGTCCAGCGCTGTGATTGGACAGACTCAGACGAGGGGGCGGGGCCATTCTAAAGTCTCTGCACGTCAGAAGCGGAGCAGAGTCAGAATGGCTTGTTTAATCCCGTGTTTCTGACTCAGGCAGCGCACAGAAAACTGACTGGGGTCTTGTTTCACAGTGTGTGGGTTGGTGGACTCCGGATAAACACATTAACATGAATATGCACTGAACTAATTTGTCCCCTTTTAATATTTTTTAAAAAGCTAAACAAAAATATTAAACCAATACACACATACACACACACACACACACATATGTTACCTGTGTAAGTGTGTATGGAGAAGTCCTCAGCTCCAGGGCCTGAGAGTGTGTATCGTATCTGAGCATTAGAGCCAGCGTCTGCATCTGTGGCTTTAACTCTGAGGATCGTCTTCCCGACTGGAACATCCTCCGAGATAGAGGCTGAATACACTGCCTACACAAACATACACACAGACACACAAACACACACACCACATTAACACAGACCATGAGCATGAATAGACATATGAGACTCACAGTGTTCTTCTAAGAAACACTGTTCTCATGGCCTTCATTTCACACTAATATTTGAAGGATGTTCTGATGTCTGAGTCAAGTCACTGGGGTGTGAATCTGAGTCAAGTCACTGGGATGTGAATCTGAGTCAAGTCACTGGGATGTGAATCTGAGTCAAGTCACTGGAGTGTGAATCTGAGTCAAGTCACTGGGGTGTGAATCTGAGTCAAGTCACTGGGATGTGAATCTGAGTCAAGTCACTGGGATGTGAATCTGAGTCAAGTCACTGGAGTGTGAATCTGAGTCAAGTCACTGGGATGTGAATCTGAGTCAAGTCACTAGGTTGTGAATCTGAGTCAAGTCACCGGGGTGTGAATCTGTGTCAAATCACTGCGATGTGAATCTGAGTCAAATCGCTGCGATGTGAATCTGAGTCAAATCGCTGCGATGTGAATCTGAGTGAAGTCACTGGGATGTGAATCTGAGTCAAATCACTGTGGTGTGAATCTGAGTCAAATTATTGGGATATGAATCTGAGTCAAATCACTGTGGTGTGAATCTGAGTCAAATTATTGGGATATGAATCTGAGTCAAATCAATGTGGTGTGAATCTGAGTCGAATCACTGGGATGTGAATTTGAGTCGAGTTACTGGGATGTGAATTTGAGTTGAGTCATTGGGATGTGAATTTGTGTCAAGTCACTAGTGTCTCATATTTGCTTTTGAATTTGAATTTGAGTTACAGGTCATTGCAATGCATTGCACCCAGAGATTTCAAATCAATTTGAATCATAAATCAACGGGCTTCAAATCCTAGTCCAGCAATCTGAGTCGAATGTGAGTCGAGTCACAAGACAGTGAGAGCCATATCCTATTGACAAGTCTTGAGGTACTGGGATTCAAATCAGAGTCATGGCTGATGAGTCATTGAAATGTGCTTGTGATTCACATCCCGACTTGACTCGGATTATCCTTCTCATGGATGTTAAGGCTGCAAATATCAGACTAGAACTAGGCCAGAACTGACCGGGTCACAGACGGGGCTGTTGTCGTTGGTGTCCAGCACTGTCACATCTACTGTGGCCATGGCGACGTGCAGTCCGTCGGTTGCCGTGACGTTGATGATGTAGCGCTCCTGTTCTTCTCGGTCCAACGGGCGCTTCACGTACAGCTTCCACTCGCTCTGAACCAAACCCAGAGCAAACACACCTCCACGGTTTCCACCTACACACACACACACACACGAGAGATAACACCACATTTTTACGAATAACACACATCCCCAGTCCTAAAAGTGTTCTCATAAAACTACGAACACATTTATAAATACGATCAAAAAACTCAATCCACCCCACACCCTGCCCTCACTCACACACACACGCACACCCACACACACACAGACACACACTCAAGCATGTGTTAATAACCTCTGAGACAGCCTCATTAGTATTAATTACAATAGTCACACTTTTAATGCTCATTTAAATAAATGCAAATTAAGGTCAATCATTTTTTCACTGGATATTATCGCACAACGTGCAGCTAACTTCACAACAACCGTACACACACATACACATGCACGCAGAGGAAGAGACAGAGTGAGAGAAAGAGATAAAAGAAAGACAGACAGTGAATGAGTGTAGAAATTGGCATGTAGAATGAATTAAACGGAAACACTACAATCAAAAACAGTCGGCTTCGATAAGTGTCCAATTAGTCTGCTCTTAAACATACACACACACACGTCTATTCATATAAATAAACTGTGTAATTTAACTCGGCTGGAGGCTAATAACACACCAAAGAGCTTCTGCAAACCGCCCTACACACTCTCTCTCTCTCTCTCTCTCTCTCTCTCTCTCTCTCTCTCTCCACTCTCAGAGAGAGAGAGAGAGAGAGAGAGAGAGAGGGTGTGAAGAGACAGAGATGAAAAGAGAGAAAGGTGTCATATTTTTTTCCTTCTCCTGTAAAGTTACTATTCTGGAGGTACATGTTTTTCTTTGGAGAGCAATGAGCAATGAATATTAAACACAAGGATCACCACAACACATTATATATATATATATATATATATATATATATATATATGTGTGTGTGTGTGTGTGTGTGTGTGTGTGTGTGTGAAAGAGAGAGAGACATTATTGCTAAGCGCTCAGCGACAGTGTGTGAAAATCAGTCAAAGTGGGTAAATTTTTACCCAGAAAGCATTGCATCCTCTCTAAAGCACTTTGCATCCTGCGAGGGATAAAAGTCTTAAGAAGAGTGTGTGTGTGTGTGTTTGTATGAGTCTCTCTCTCTCTCTCTTTGACCTCGTGAGTTCTCCTAGACCAGAAAACAGTTGAGAGAGAGAGAGAGAGAGAGAGAGAGAGAGAGAGAGAGAGAATTTTTCTTAGTCTAATACTAACCAGATTCAGTGTGCCTGTGTTTAATTTAGTGACAGTGCAAGTGAATTGTGAGTAATGTGTGTGTGTGTGTGTGTTTGTGTTTGTGTGTGTGTGTTGTTTGTGTGTTTTTTTGTGTGTGTGTGTGTTTGTGTTTGTTGTGTTTGTGTGTTGTTTGTGTGTGTGTGTGTGTGTGTGTGTTGTTTTTCTGCATGTGTATGAAATGAAAATGCATAAAATGCGTGCACTACTGTCAGCTCTGTTTTAACTTATGAATACAGCACAAAGGCTGGGGTTCAATATAAATCCAGTCTCAGTGTGTTTGTGTGTGTGTGTGTGTGTGTGTGTGTCTGTGTGTGCGTGCCTGCGAGTGTGTATATGATCTATTGAATTATAAATCATGGCAGCTCCCTAATGCAATGTTATGAATTTCTAAGCTGTTGCACCCGAGTCTGTGTGTGTGTGTCTCTGTGGGTGTGTTTGTGTGTGTATGTATGTTGTGGGGTGTGTGGAGAGCTCCCAGAACATGAAAAGGTGTGTAGTGTACAGCTGGTTTCCACAGCTGGATTGTATTAGCTTTAGTATTATATCACTATTGTCAAAACAGCTGATGTTTACAGGAAAATAACATCCAATAAAAAATGTCTGTCACCACTGGGTTGACTTTTATGCAGCACGTTCATTCTGGTCAATTCAATTTTCAGATTTTTAATTCCAATTTAAACAGTGCAGCAATTATATCTGCATTATATTAGAATTTTTAATTACATCTTAAATGGAGCAGCAGTTAAATTGTTTTTCAGTCCACCTTAAATGGTGTAAGAATTATATCATGTCTGTCTGGTTTCTTAGATAAATTTCCTGTCCACCTTAAATAGCCGAATAGCTTCATTGTGACTTCTTATCTGAATTGGTCCACCTTAAATAATGCAGGCATTACTTTTTAGCTTTGTAAATTTAAGGTTCACCTTATAAATAGAGCAGCAGATGCATTTTAATCCAGTTGTAGCAGTTACATTATAACTTTTTGTCCACTCCACCTTAAATGATGCAGATCATTTTTTAATAGCAATTTGAATTTAAGGTCCACCTTAAACAATTATCATCCATCCATCCATCCATTATCTGTAACCGCTTATCCAGTTCAGGGTCACGTTGGGTCCAGAGCCTACCTGGAATCATTGGGCACAAGGCAGGAATACACCCTGGAGGGGGCGCCAGTCCTTCACAGGGCAACACACACACACACATTCACACCTACGGACACTTTTGCGTCACCAATCCACCTACCAACGTGTGCTTTTGGACTGTGGGAGGAAACCGGAGCACCCAGAGGAAACCCACGTGGACACGGGAGAACACTAAACAATTATCATTTATCATTGTATTACCAGCCCACCTTAAATGTTTCTGCAGTTACATTATAGCTAGCTGAAAGATCTGTGCACCTTAAATGGTGCAGAAGCTACATTCTGATTATTTATTTAAATTTCCAATCCACCTTAAATGGTGCTGCTGTTACGTAATAGCTATTTGAATGTCCAGTACAATTTAAAAGTAAGGCATTTACTTCATTACTATTTGAATTTCCAGTCCACTTTAAATAGTACAGCAGTTAGGGTTATATTTTAGGTTACATTAAAGGTTAATGTCTATTCCACCTTAAATGGTGCAGTAGTTTCATTACAGCCATTTAAATTTCCACTACACCTTCCTACTTCCACCTTAGAGTCATACATTCACCATAAATTGTGAAGTAGTTACATTATGGATATTAATTTAAATGATCAGTTCACCTTAAATCATGCAGCATTATCAGTTACAGCAGTGAAACCACATTTACAATACAAGTAAAATGTATGAAATTATGCAAGGTTATTATCAGCAGGGCCATGACTAGACTCACCCCATTCTTAATAATGTTTACCTCTGTGAGGTCACAAACTGGAGGTTATATAAACAGCATGTTCATGATCCTCACCTGTGATGTGGTAGGAGACTTGACGGTTGCCGGGGGAACTGTCATCGTCGCGGGTGTTCAGAACGGCGACCACCTCCCCCGGGGCGTCGCTCTCACGTACACTGCCGAAGTAGCGCGGCTGTAGAAACTCAGGCATGTTGTCATTGGAGTCACCTACAGCTATGGTCACCGTGGTGGAGGCTGAGAGACTAGCTGGGTCCCCGAGGTCGTACGCCCAGACCACCAGGCTGTGGGCGGGGCTATGCTCGTGGTCCAGCCCCTTCAGCGTGGATATCCAACCAGAGCTGCTGTCAATCATGAAGAAACTCCCTTCGTCCATGCTCTCACTTCCTGAGCCAAGTAGACCAGGAGGAGCAAGGCTATATGTGACCTGACCATTTGCCGCAAAATCAGGATCCATTGCTCGCACTTGGAGGACCCTGGTACCTGCAGGGACCCCCTCGCTCACTGCGGCCTCATAGGCTTCGGATTCGAAGGAAGGTTTGTTGTCGTTAACGTCCAGAACTTTCACCTCAACATCTACAGCAGATACGGCATCAACGAGCCCCTGCTGGAGTATGGCAGCCACCTTGAAATGGAAAATGGGGGTTCGCTCTCGGTCAAGGGGCTTGTCCAGCTTTATCATCCCACTGTCCTTGTCGACTACAAATATTGCATCGCTGTTGGCAACAGCACTCTGACCAATCACAGCTGAGAAACTGACCGGCAGCGAAGCCTGACCTAGAGGCGTCTGAATGTGTACTGCCCCGATCATGGACCCTATAGAAGTGTCCTCTAGAACAGTGAAGGAGAAGTGTGGTTGGCTGAAGATGGGCAAGTGGGCGTCTGCTGAAAGTACATGGATGTAAACAGATGCAAGGTTGTGCCTCACCGGGATGCCACCATCTGAGGCTTTCACGAAAAAGGAAAGTACTGAACCTTGCAAGGGGCTGAAGTTGCCCTTTGTGACTACCCAGCCACTGTCGGGGTCAATGTCCAGCAATTCTGTCACTTGCACGCTAGCTTCACTGTACAGACTGTAGCTGACCTGTCCATTGATCCCTTGATCAGCATCAGTTGCTTGCACTTGGGTCACAAGAGAACCAGGTTCAACCTCAGCACGGACACTCGCATGGTATTCAGAAGCGTCAAACAGAGGCGAGTTATCGTTCTCGTCCAGGATGGTCACCCGGACACTGCAATAGCCAGCTCTGCCTCCGGAGTCCACTGCAGCTACAGACAACATGACTTCACCTAGATCCTCGCGATCTAGCTTCTCCAGAGTCATGATCTGGCCGTTGTTGTCTATGTTAAACAAGTCCCGAGCCGTATCTGAGAGCAGGATGTAGTGCACCTCTCCAAAAGGGCCCGGATCAGCATCCTGCGCTCTGATCATGATCACCTTCGAACCTGCTGGCAAGTTTTCACGCACCTCTGCCTCGTAAATGCTCAAAGTGAATTGCGGGGAATGGAGATTGGCACGCTCCACACGGATATGAACCTGAGCGGTGCTGGTGAAGACTCCATCTGAGACGCTAACATTCAGGCTGAAGGCGGACGGCATTCGTTGTGTTCGCCGCTGACCGCTCAGGGTGAGAACACCTGAGGTGGCATCCAGTTCGAATAGCATTCGGTCATTCCCTGATACCAGACCATACCGGAGCCGATCTGTGTCAGAACGGTCTGCGTCAGAAGCCTGGACGCATGTGACAAAAAGACCCTTTGGTGCAAGTTCGTTTACGGAGGCCTCATAAAGTAGCTGGTTGAAGAGCGGAGCATTGTCATTTGTGTCCATCACCTGGACTATGACCCGCACCTCGCTGCTCAAGGGCGGGAAGCCGTTGTCAGTTGCTTTGACGACAAAGACGTAGCGCTGGACTGTTTCATGGTCCAGGGATCGAGCCGTAAGTATCAGGCCACTACTGCTGTCAATGTGGAAGTGATCTGTGCTGTTACTGCGGTCAGGGATGATCTGGTACCTTACCGCTGCGTTCTTCTCAGAATCGCTGTCCAGTGCTTGCACTTGAAGGGCAGGGGTTCCAATCATTGCTGCTTCAGATATCACTGCTTTATAGACCGGTTGTTCAAAAACTGGGGCGTTGTCATTCACGTCTATGACTGTCACCTCAACGTCTACCTCTGCACGGGCGCCTGTGAGACAGTCTGTCGCCCTGATGATCAGTCTGTGGGCTGGATTGGTCTCATAGTCCAGGGGAGCTACAACGCTTATGACTCCTGTGTCAAAGCCTATGGAGAAGAGGTTATCAGGGTCGCCGTGTGTGATGGTGTAGAGGACACTCTGTCCCTCTGGGCTGCTAGCGTTAATTCCCAAAATTGGTGTGAGCACTGGCACATCCTCACTCACTTTCACGGAATAGAATGGACGGTCAAACACAGGCATAGCTCGGTTCACCACTGTAACCGGAAAGGTGACCGAAGACGACAGAGGCGGGGTGCCGCCATCACGGGCAAACACTAGGACCTGGTATTCCACACTAGACAAGTCGGCTTCAAAAGATCTGCGTAGTCTCAGTTCCCCGCTAATGCGATCCATTTCAAAGTGCCCCAATTCGTCTTGCAAGAAGTAGCTGACTTCTCCATTTTGTCCTTTGTCTCTGTCCACTGCTGTGACCCGGAATATAGACGCTCCAGGTTCAGCCTCTACTTGCACAGCTGCATAATATGGGAGTCCGACAAACACCGGGGCATTGTCATTAACATCTGTAACTCGTAAACGGACCAGTGCCCGGGCGACCCTTAGCCTGTCCTCTTCTCGACCCGCCTGCACGAGAAGCCCATACTCCTCTTTGTCCTCTCGGTCTAATGGGACCCCTACTGTCTCGATAGCTCCCGATGTGGGACGGATTCTAAACTTGCCTCCAGCATTCAGCAGGCTGTATCGCAGTGGCTCGTTCAATCTGTTGCCAAGTGCTGTAACCACTGCGACTGTGGTCACATTGCCATTGTTCTCTTTAATGTCTGCATTATAGACACTGTGAGTGAACGCTAGTCCACTGTCCAGCGCCTCATGGACCAGAACGGTCACTAGAGCTGTACTAGAGAAGCGACCGTCTGACACACGAATATTGAAGCGGAAGCGCTCTTTACTGAAGCTGCTGTTTCGTACCGTTATTAGTCCAGTGTCTGCCTCCACAGCAAAGTGCTCCAAACTGCCATCAGTCAGGGAATATGTCAGCTCTGACTGGCCATTGCCGTCAGGATCAAAGGCTGAAACTCGCATAGCCTCTACTCCTTCGTATGTGGGCAGCAGGAGGACAGCCTCGTAGGAATCTTGGGAAAACTGTGGCGGGCAGTCGTTGATGTCTCTGACCTGAACGGTGACCTCTGCTGGGTGTTCGGCCGAGAGCTGGGGCCGGCCACTGTCTCTCACACTCACATGAAGACTGAAGGTTGGTGTTGTTTCATGGTCCAGTTGAGCGATGGTTCTGATGGAGCCTGTTCCTGCATCTACTGCAAAGAAGCGTCTGGCGGTTTCCTCCTGGATTTGATAGACCAGTAGGGCATTGTGGTTTCGGTCAGCGTCTGTTGCTCGAATGACCAGAGGCTCTCCGGTTTCACTTAGAACCACACTATTCAACCCTGCCCCTTCACTGATACTGCCTTGGTACCGGAGTTGCTGGAAAATTGGGGCATTGTCATTCTGGTCCAGAACGACCACAGTAACCGTGGCATTGGAGGACTGTCCAGCCATGTTGCTGGCGGTGACGGTCAACACATAAGAGGAAATCATCTCAAAGTCCAGCGTCTTCTGAGTTGTGATCACACCGCTGTACTGGTTGATGCGGAAAGTCCGGCCTCCGTTGCCATGGCGAATATCATAGGTCAGTGTAGACAAGCTAAGGGCGGTTACCATGGTTACGGACGTCCCGATGGCCACCCCCTCTGGAACCTCGGCCTGGTATTCACTCTGAGGAAACTTAGGGGGCGCATTGTCAGAAAGTGTGACAGCGATGCGGATGGCAGCAGTGGCAGATAAAGCAGGAGAGCCATTGTCC
>NC_089800.1:53193746-53208746 GCF_029633855.1 Hoplias malabaricus
AAGCTCTGTTGCTATATAGCTGTAGAGGACGGGTATGAACACAAAGGTTGCTATGGTTACCGTGGTCCTGGAGTTCTAGTGGATGTTGTGTTGCTATGTCACTAAAGCAGTTACCATGACGGAGAGGATGTGCTGGGTGCGGCTCTCGTGGTCCAGACGCCGCGTGGTGTAGATGTTCCCCGTGTTGGGGTCGATGCGGAACAGACGGATGCTGCTGGGGTCTACGCTGCCCAGGAAGCTGAAGGTCAAGCGGTGGCGCTCATCCCGGTCCGACGCCAAAACCTGCAGCACCTCGGAGTCAGGGGGCGTGTCCTCCGTGATGGTGATGTCATACGTCGGCTGCGAGAACACCGGGGCGTTATCGTTGTTGTCCAGGACTGTGATGTGAACCTGGGAATAAACACAAACTTTCTGTGTGAGAGAATACAGCCAGGGGTTTCTGAAACATTTGGATGAAGGCCATTCACTGTTTACAGATGTTGGACCAAAGCTCTGAGAATTTGATTGCAATCGTGAGGTCAGGGAGTGATGATGGATATTTATTTCTGTGTGCTGTTGCCATATGTACTGGTATGAGAACATGCCTGTGTGTATGTGTGTGTGTGTGTACCTAGTCTATGATGAAACCCTGCTGTCTGTTCTAATTATAAAGCAAACAGACTTCCGTGTCTCTCTCTCCTCCTAAAGACAACACGTCGAGCTCCATCTGTGTGCGTGTGTATGCATGTGTGTGTGTGTCTCCAGTAAAGTCAGAGATCACTCATTTGTTTCAAATTTAGTCAAAAAAGCCACTAACTACAAATTTTTTCAGAAGGAATTTCAGCTGAGATCTTGGGCCTTGCACAGAACTCTACATCGATACATCGCTGTATAAACCCTGAATGTTTCTCCTTAATAAATGACAGCATTCTTTAAAATGTGCGCAGGGGATCAGGCCTCATCCTCCGCCTTCGTAACGCCCACATTTACCCAGGAATGGTCCGTTCAGATCAACTCATGAATATTTAAATATGGGTGTTCCCAGTCATTTCGTAGTGAGTCAAGACGAAAAAGAGTAATTGTGGCAAACGCGAGGGAGAAGTTCTGGTGTCGGAGACCGAGGCGGAAGAGAATGTATAGTTTGGTGCCTCAGCAGTAAACAATGCTAAATCGGCTCATTAACCAATCATCAGCGTTCGCAAAAGACCTTCATGACCTTCGTACCGCCTCAACAGCTGCTTAGGTCTCTTAGTAATGCCAAACAATTCAGTCAAATTCATTTCTCCGTCATGAACCACAGCTTTTGCCTGATTGGTTTCTTGGGATTTATTGGATGCAGTGAGTTTGAGCGACAGTGTGAACGACACCAAACAGTCTCATAGAGCTCTGCAGTGATGTTTAAACTGGAGTGTGGTGAGGACGGGTGAAAAGGTGAGGGTTCATCAGCAAGGAGAAAAAGAAAAAGAAAAGATAACCAGAAAAAGAAAAGATAACAATTAATAGTATGAGGTTAGGACTACACTGACTGTCAGCATCACAGTCCCATCCACCTTCACAGAGACTGCGAGGTCTCATAGACACCCTGACTCCTCCCTTCACCCCCCTCCCCCCCCCAACACACACACACACACTGCAGGATGCTGTCCCCTTTTAGTAACTTAGCCCCGCCCCTCTTCTAATTGGAGTAACCCAGCTCTGACTGCGGGGTAAACGAAGGTAACTGCAGGAGGACATTCAAACTCAATGATACAGATGTTAAATACACATCTTACTCTTACTTCACCTGTGAATATTTACATATTACTGTTTCTCTTTTAGGCTCCCGGACCCAGCTCTCTCCCCCTTCTCTATACTCCACCACGGGCCCTTCGGCTAGAACATTGAGAGATAGAAAATACGCCGCCATTCCCCCAGGAACAGGGGCAGAGAAACCAGGTAAGTACTAATACAAGCAAACATTCATTAACGTCGATCCCACAGTCTTTGTGAAGGGGTAGACTCACTAACCTCATCACACACTCCCAGTGAATAAAATCACTGCCTCCATCTACAGTTCACACAGTGAACGTCATCTACAACTATTACCAGCCCATAACCATTCACTGTCTGTTTATTAGAGTTTAATAAGCTGTTATAATAATAATAATAATAATAATAACATAAAAATATTACAGTGACACAAAACAAAATAATGAAAAAGTTAAATATATGAATCTAAATCTTTACACCTGTGAGTTATAGACTGATGTGTGTGAGGATGGTTTGGGTATTTAATTGCAATTCTCTATTTTACAACATGATTTCACCAATTCACCCCCTCTCCCCAATGTTTTATGGGTGTACGCATGTGTCAGACCTTGTTTAAAGGAACATTATGTAATATTTTAACCTTAAAAATACAGCTTCAAAATTGTTGTGATGCTCCACTGAGCTGTAAAAGGGAGAACAGAGCTTCTATTTTAGCCTCTTTGGGTTCAGCACTGCAGAAACTGCACTGTGTAACATTTGTTGTAGGGTAGGAACCCACCCCCACTCCCAACTGATTTCAGTACAGTGCTGTTAAAAATAATCACACTACGAGGGAGCCTCAGGAGCAAAACAAACCCAAACCTTACCCAGTGTTTCTTTTAAGTGTACGCTCGTTTATACATAAAGGTATTATTTGTAAATCACAGTTTCTGCGTGAGCTGTGACGCACACATATTTCAGATCCTTTGTGTGTATGCAACCTTTACACACAGTGGATTTAAAGCTACAGGGATAAGGGGTCCCCCCTAACAGCCGTGCAAGACCCTGGTGTCCCCCCAAACCTGTCCAGTAGTGACACTTAAGAGTTTAAAAACTCCAGCAGCGATTGCTGTGTCTGATCCACTCATAAGGGGGTAACAAAGTATGCAGAGCCACAGCTGGACTACAGTCCGGACAGAGAGTGGAGAAAGGAGATGGTGGCTTTAATGTTTTGGCTGATGTGTGATGAGCCTCGAAAGCAGAGTTCTCAGAGTGAATAAAGAGAGCAATCTCTCTTTCTCTCCCTCTTTTTTCAGATGGACAGATCGTGTTCTCTGTGTGCTGACCTTGACTGCCCGGCCAGAATGTAAAGTGGGCTGTTACCATAGCGATGCAGTTATTAATCCTATAGGACCTTGACGAAGTCTGCAGCCAATCACAAGAGTGACAGACATTATCAATCACATGCCGAACCTGCCCCTCGATCACTCACTGATACAACACAGGTACATGGGTTTGTGTAGGAGTAACCCCCCGGTGGTAGCCCACGTCACTCTGCTGGTGTACACACACACACACACACACACACACACACACAAACACAAACACACATACACGCACACACACACACCTATACATACGCGCACACACACACACACACACGCACAAACACACCCGTGTGTGTGTATATATATATATATATATATATATATATGCAGAGCAGGTCAACTTATTGGAAACATCACTTATTACTTCCACACACTGGCCATTTTATTAGAAACACCTGGCCAATTTAATGGAAACCCTTCTATTATATCACTGCTGCTCCACTCCATCCATCACTGCAGAGTTTCTGATCACAGGAGTGTGTGTGTGTATAGGTGTGTGTTTGTTTGTGTGTGTGTGTGTGTATAGGTGTGTGTTTGTTTGTGTGTGTGTGTGTATAGGTGTGTGTCTGTGTGTGTGTGTGTGTGTGTATATAAGGGTGTGTGTGTGTTTGTATATGTATAGGTGTCTGTGTGTGTGTGTGTGTGTGTGTGTGTGTCTGTTTGCATGTATAGGTGTGTGTTTGTGTATATGTATAGGTGTCTGTGTGTGTATGTATAGGTGTGTGTTTGTGTATATGTATAGGTGTCTGTGTGTGTATGTATAAGTGTGTTTTTGTGTATATGTATAGGTGTCTGTGTGTGTGTGTATGTATAGATGTGTGTTTGTGTATGTATAGGTGTCTGTGTGTGTGTATGTATAGGTGTGTGTGTGTGTGTGTGTGTATGTATAGGTGTGTGTGTGTGTGTGTGTGTGTGTGTGTATGTATAGGTGTCTGTGTGTGTGTGTGTGTGTGTGTGTACCTGTGTATAAGCCATGTTGGTTCCGTCGGTCACCTCCAGTGTGAGGTTGTAGAATGACCTCTGTTCAGCATCTAGGGGTTTGGCGATGATGATGGTCCCCACACCTTTCTCCACATCAAACACACTCTCCTCATCTCCACCTTGCAGAGAGAGAGCAGAGTGTTACACACACACACACAAACACACACACACACACAAATTTTATTTTGCACCAACAGGGGGCGCTCTAGTAAGGGTTTTTCTCATTTTATATGTCAGCAAATCACAAAAGGGCTATTCTTAGTAAAACCGCACACACACACACCCACACACACACACGCTGTAGATAGGAGGTGCTGTTTATGTAGAACATGCTGTTATAACAGTGTGAGGGGAAACTAGGTGAGAGACATGTGTTTGTGGGCCAATGCTGAGGGGAGGTGTGTGTCTCTGTGTGTGTGTGTGTGTGTGTGTGGCTGTTTCTAAAGAGAATTCCCATCCCCGAAGCCAAACTGCAAGAAAGGGAACATTCCTTCCTTTCCGAATTATACAGGAGCATAAAACCTGCCCACACACACACACACACACACACACACACACACACACACACACACAGCTCTTAAATGTCATCTCCTCTGGAAACAGCTTAGAGGAAGGATTTTCGAAACTAGCCCAAACTCTTCAAGCTTTTTAAACAGCGACGTGACAAACCAAACAAGTCAAATGTGTGTGTGTGTGTGTGTGTGTGTGTGTGTGTGTGTGTGTGTTTAAAACTCCTGCTAAATGCGCTGGGGGGCCCTAGGCCCCAGATCACACACACTGTATCCACAATGGGGGCAGATGGACGCAGTAGAGGTCACTCACTGTAGAGGGGTGTCCTCAAACTTTGTGTAAAGGTAATAGTGTTTTTAATTTGATCACTCACACACACACACACACACACACACACACACAAACAGAAGGCATATTAATCACACTATAACCCACCTGTAGCTTTAACACCTGGCTAGGAGATACACTTACACACCTGGAGCACTAATTCATCCATCACAATTAACACACACACACACACACACACACACACACACACACACACTACCTCGCTCTCTGATACACTAACCCTGTGATGATCTTTGCCCTTCTCTCTCCCTCACTCCATTGGCTGTTTAATGATTCATTTAATTAGGCCACCCACCAGGGGCAGGGTCAACGATAGCCGGGGGTGGGGGATGCCCACACACACACACACACACACACACACACGCACACACACACTTTGGGAAGAGAAGCACACCCCAGTGTAATAAAACACAATAAACACACTTCACAGTCATCACATTTCTACCCACAAAACCCCTGGAGTACATTCACAGCCAATCACAGAGCGGCACTGCACAACACCAGGGCATGATGGGTAAGCAGAGCGGATGACTAAAGAGCAAAAAAGAGCAAGAGCAGTTCTGCTGAACCAGGAGAGAGAGAGAGAGAGAGAGAGAGAGAGAGAGAGAGAAAGACACTCAGACAGAAATAAGAGAGGACAGAGAGTAGTCCCAGTGGTACAATAGACACATTTTGTCAATACTCTGCCCCAGAACCAGGGCTGAACTCTCTGGGTTAAAATCCAGCAGCACAACACCAGCTTTACACAGTATAGCCATGGGTTACAGTAGACACTGTGGTGTCATGGCAACGCCAACAACCCCACCACAGCAGGGTGTATTTTTTATTATATATTTTTTTTTCATTTTTCCAATTCCCCAATTCCACCTCATCAGCTGTTCCCCAGAGATATCTAGAACCCATATCTAGTACACTTGCGAATTCAAAACCATCAGGAAAAGGTAATAGCACAGCTGTAATAAAATAACTTATCAGCTCCTTGCAGACCACTGGGACAGAAGATAGAGAGTGAGAGAAGGACGAAAAGAGCGAGAGAGAAAGAGAGATAGAGAGAGAGAGAGTGTGTGAAAGAGAGAGAGAGGGAGACAGAGAGAGTTCTGCTGAACTGAGAGAGATACCTTCTGTAGAGCAGTTGCTGCCACAAGCGACCTGGAGAACATAGAACATCTCACGGAAAGGGCGCGGACCTTCCCATACGAAGCATTTAGAAAAAAAGAGAGAGAAGGAGAGAAAGAGAGAGAGAAAAAGAGAAAGAGAGAGAGAGTCGGCAAGAGGAAGAAAAAGCGGGCAGGGCAAGTGGAGGAGGAAAGAAGTGATGGTGGTTGGAAAAAAGGTAATTGAAAGGCAGGAGGAGTGGAAGAACAGAGGTGGAAGAAAGAAGGAACATGGAGGTTATAGAAAGGAGTGAAGGATGGATGAGATAGAGAGAGAGAGAAATAGTGAGAGGGGAGGGAGGTAAAGCAAAGGAAAGAAATGAAGAAGGGAGGACAAGTGGAAGTGGGGAATTGGGAAGGGATGGGTAGGAATGGATGAAGTGAAAAAAGAGGGAAAGCAAGCAAAACAATGAGAGAGAAAGAGGGAGAGAGAGGCAGAGAAAGTCGGGGGGAGGGATGGGGAGATACAGAGCTGTGACTTCAGAGTATAAAGGAAAAAAAAGAGAAAAAGAAAGGCAGAGCAGCGGAGGAGTGCAAGAGTGAATGCGGCCGAAGCAAACAGAAGGTATCTGAACACAGAACGGCATGCAAGGTGCATTCTGGGAAATGGAGTCTTTTATGGACCCCCTCCCCCAGTGTCCTACCACTCTTTAGAACAGGGTCCGAGAAGTACGGACATCAACGTTCCTCATTAACGTAATTATGAGTATTAATGATTATTATGCATTAATTAGCATAAGAACAGTGACACATGTCCTTGACTATAGAGTACCACTTTAAAGTAGTACCTTTCGTAAGTATCAAAAAATCTCATTGATGTAATAAATGTAACTGGTCCGTTAATTAGCATTACATCACACTGACATCACGGCAATGCTAACAGCTAAGCTAACATATTCAGCCTTAAAGAAAAAATTCAGAACTTCTCTTAAATAACAATAACACTCATTAACTAAATTGTCCATAATTACAAGCGAATTGGCATATTACTTTTTAAAGAACAACAAATAAAAAATGTTAAATTACTCATGCCTAATTACCTACACACGTTATCATAAGTTGCCTCATCAATTATTTACGTTTATACAGACCTTCATCACCATGGAAACCGAGAGCTGCGAAGGATCGCCGTGGTGACCGTGGGATGGTAAAAGAGTGCAACACATCAGCACAAATCATGCTTTAAATCGGAGCCCTCCCCGTATCCCCAGAGAGCTTTAGCTACATCATACAAATGCTAATTAGCCGCTATTACACAAATTATAATATATATATATATATATATATATATATGATATTATTAGAATAATAGCAGAATAGAAACAGTAACAACTTTAATTTCTCATTTTAGTTCTATCCATATTGGTTAATTAATCATTAATGTTAATAATTTTGATAATTAACCTATTTACAGCATTTTAACTCAACATTCATTTTAAAATAGGAATTTTAGGAGCTTATAAATATATGCAATTAGTCTCCGCCTCTATCTCCACCCACTCATCCACCTCATGTGCAGGCCTGCTGCTGAAAAGCCCCACCCCAGAGTTGACGTGGTTGGTCCTTTAGGTTTGTGATGTATGAAACCCTGGCTTCAGTGAAACCAATGTCACATTCTAAATTTAGGTTAGCGTCTGTCTACCGTAGTTGAAATTTTAAACGAAACCGGGGTTACATTTACTCATTCAAATTTTACTCAAAAATTCATCTAAACTATTTAAATATTTGAATTGTATATTAGATTACATTTTTATTTTAAAAGGAAATCAACATTAACCGATTTATTTTACGTGTGATTATATCTGATAGTGTAACTCAACATGTAACTTAATCTATAGGTTAATTTTAAAAGCAAGGTTCATTTTTCTGTGAAATCTCCAGGTTTTTTTTTTTTTGTATTTTCAAAATGTTTTCAAATTTTACATTAGTGTAAATCTAAATTTAAAAACAACTTAAATTGTATTTGCTGTTGACAAATTAACTGCTACTAAAATCCTAATATCATGGATCGTCCCAGTTTACAAACTCCACGTCCTGCCTATTCCTGGCCCTGCTCCCGGCAATTCACCTGTGATGTCGAACCAGAGAGGCGTGGCTCCCTGGGGCTGGGCTGAGACCACGCCCACAATGTCAGCCACCTTGTCAGTCTCCATGACGGTGAAATTGTAGAGCGGCTCGTGGAAGAGTGGTGGTGTTGGGCTCGCAGGTGGACGGCGGATCCACTCGATGTGCAGCCTCGCCGTCGCCCAGCGCTGGGGGCGGCCATTATCCACCGCCTTCACCTGTAGCCAGAGGTCATAGCGTTAAAAACGGGTCAGTTTAGCTTAACATTCTGTAACAATGAGTGTCTTTGACCTGTAGGGGGTGTCATGGCCATAAAGGAATTCCTGGTCCAATCTGGATTTAGCAATGAGAAAAATGAATGGGGTAAATTAATGGGATAAAAAGAGCCGTTCTGATTCTGCTCCACTTCCGATGTCAAGTGCAGAGACTTTAGAATGGCCCGGGGTGAACAGCGAGCGGCTCATTATCATTTAAAGGAACAGGTGCTGAAAGCGGGCGTTCTGAAGAGGGCTGTTTACACAGGGGGAGAATGGATTAGTTTAAAGGATCCTTTCAGCAATATGGATCCAGTTTGCTGAAATTCTGCTCACATCTGGAACTCCTTATATGGGCTTATGACTATGGCTCTAACAAGAACAGCTGGGTTTAAGGGGGACTGTTCTCAGGACGTATCCTGCATTGAACAGTTTTATACAGTTTTAAATTACAGGAGGCCAACTTAATAGTTCAATCAAATTTATATAGAGTGCAGTGCTTCTCGTACCGTGAGAATGTCGTAGGTTCCGGCGGAGAACTGTTTCTTGGGAGAGGAGACGACGCCGGTCTTGGGGTCGATGTAGAACTTGTTGTCATCATTGCCGTCGACGATGCTGTAGCTGAGCTCGGCATTGGCGCCGGCGTCCGAGTCATAGGCGAACACGCGGTAGATGGGGCCTCCGCGCTGTTTCCGGCTTCGCTCCGGCAAACGCACCTGGTACAGCTTCTCCGGGAACACCGGCTTATTATCGTTAACATCCAGCACCTGGATCACCACCCACACCACGGCCTGCCGGGGGGAAGGGCCTCCATCTGACACTGTCACCTACGAACACGAGCAAGAACTCAAGCTAATTAATATCACACAAACAATAGGTAAATAAACAAACACACAGTAACACACACAGACACAAATAAACACTAATAAATACACAAACAAACCAAAATAAGAAACATTTTACATAATTAAAAGTCCTTTAAATAATGAGCTTAGCCAGCCAGCCACCCATAAAAACCCCCAAAAAATGTTTGGTAAAAACCCACAAAAACTCTACCCTCCTGAATTCAGCGCCCTATAACTGTGCACTATATAGTGAGGAATGTAGGGAATAGTGAATATGGAGCCTGTTTAGAAGAAAGCTTATGGAGTTCTCTGTTTCCACCAGGAATTTGGCAGCATTCAAGTTTGAATATGTGAGATATATTTATCAGAATTCTGTTAATTTGATTTGTAATTATATTATTTTCATGAATCTAAGAGGTGGTGATATATTCAGATTAATTATTTTATCTTTAATTATTTTCAGAATCACAATCAGATAAGTTTATTTCTTTATTTAATGATCTAAATCAATCCAGCTCTTACTCAGAAAGAAGACAGTGTTCATTATCATTATCATTATTATTATTATTATTATTGTTGTAGATGTTGTGGGTGTTATACCAATGATGTAACCCTCCTCACCTCCAGTACGTGTTCAGCTTGCTGTTCTCGATCCAGTTTCCGAGACGTTGTTGTGATTAGACCTAAAACACACAGAGTGTTAAATTAAAACTCACACACACACACAAACACACACACCCAGAGTCAGTTGGGAAGAGAGGGTGGGCGAGAGAGCAAGGGCATAAAAGGAAAGAGAAGACAAAAGGAGGCAGACAGAAATAGAGGAGCAAGAGAGAGAGAGAGAGAGAGAAGAACAAACACAAAGACAGACACAAAAGTTTGGCTTAACTCCCATCGATGACATCATAGCAGTGAGGGAGACCATTAGAGAACACACACACATTCACTCTCTCTCTCATACACACACACACTCACACTCTCTTGCGCTCTCTCTCTGACACACACACACACACACCAGCAAACAACACATACAAGGTTTGGGGCCCCCATCAGATAATTGGTGTCACCTGACTAGAGTCTATTATATAACAAACCACACACACACACACACACACACACACACACACAGGAGATTGTTAGCACTGAACACACACTCCTCTCAAAAGGTCTTAACATCGAACTTCTGATCTTATCGCCATAGCAACCAGCAGCTCAATTACTAAGTGCTCTGGACCTAAGAGGTGCACTGATGGGTGTGTGTGTGTGTGTTTGTGAGAGAGAGAGAGAGAGAGAGAGAGAGAGAGAGAGAGAGAGAGAGAGAGAGAGACAGACGGACAGACAGACAGACAGAGCTAGAGAGAGTGACAGGGTGTGTGTGTGCCTTTCAATACACAAAAGAACTGATCGATTCAATTAGATACAACTAATTAAGGTTGAACTGGGGAATCAAAAAGTAACTGCTGCACCATTTAAGGTGGAACCAAAGGACCAGAATGTAACAGTTGCAATTTTTAAGAGGGAACAGAGTCATTAGAAATTGCAAGCTGCATCATTTAAAGTGGAATGCATGCACAGGAATGCACCTGCTGCATCATTTAAGGTGGACCATACATATCTGCAATACATATCTGCATACATATCTGCAATAGCATTTAAGGTGGACTGAAAATTGTAATAATAGCTTGGAAATAACTATTGTATAAAAGCATATTAATACATGGGCTACAGTAACACACACACACACACGGTCCCAATTGGATTCTGTAACTCATTTCTGCTTTCTGTGTGTGTGTGTGTGTGTGTGTGTGTGTGTGTTTGTGTGTGTGTGAGTATATGTGTGTGTGTGTGTGTGTGTGTGTGTGTGTGTGGCGGGGGGTGGATGTATGAAACAGCTGCACTTGGTAGCATTAGCATATTAATTAAATTGAAGAGTGATTGCAGGCAATTAGCTAAAATAACAATAAGAGCAACCAACACACTCACCCACACACACACACACAGAGCATTAGCGTTAGGTTATTCTGAGTTATTTATTTAGTGGTAGCTCTGTTCCTCCCCTCATAATCAGCTCATCCGACATGAGACCCCCATTAACAACACGCCACCACTAAGCATGCATCGCTGGCCTAACGCTAACGCTAATATTTGCCCAATGAGCACTTTCCACTCACTCTTGTGTAGGTGGTGTGTGTGTGTACCCAGTGTGGGTAAGTTTTTAATGTGTTGTCTGACTAATAGCGGCTGCCTCTTTGGATGCGGTGAGGAGTTAAACGTTTTAAAGTTTACGCTTTCATACTTTTTATAAAATTTTGTGGATGTTTCCTCATCATCTGCTGCTCTCCACTCTGTCTGCGCACTGGAAAAAGGTCCAGTGTTTGTATGCAGCTCTGGCTCAGTAAACGGAGATCCAAAATGGCTCAGGTTTTCTCTCTCCATCTTTCAGCCACGGACGAGAAACGGCATCTGTAGGCGTTTGGACGGTGAAGCGGCTCTGAACATTCTTAAAGGAACACTACGTAATATTTTTACCTTAAACTTACAGCTTCAAAATCATTGTGATGCTCCACTGAGGTGTGATAGGGAGAATAGATGTGTTCATTCTGAATAAACATAAACTGGAGGTGGGCTTTGTTTTGCTGTGAGAGTAGCCAGAATCGTCTATGGTCTCTTTAAGACACTCAGGAGCTAACGGAACAACAGTGAAGTAATCCAGGAAGTGTGAATTTCCAACAAATTTCCAGGTTAAGGCACTGGATTTTAACAGAGGAACACTCCACACACAGTCTGAGCAAATAACACAGCTCTTCACTCACTGTGTAGAACTCTTCACTTTGTGTGTGTGTGTATGTGTGTGTGTGTATTTGCAGGTTGTAAATTGCTCTATAAGAATGTCTGTGTGATTCATCGACAGACTGTGTTCATTCCAGAGCGTCATAAATTGCTCGCACACACACACACACACACACACACACTAAACCATCAGTCACCAACAAATCAGTCTGTTTGGAAAGACAAAGGAATAATTAACAGAGAGAGAGAGGTAAAGAGAGTGTTAGAGAGTGTTAGAGAGAGAGAGAGCGAGAGAGAGAGAGGCATAGAGAAAGAGAGAGGGATAGAGAGAGAGATGGAGGCATAGAGAAGGAGAGGGATAGAGAGAGAGAGAGAGGGAAAAAGAGAGTTGTGTTTGTTGATTAACATATAGATAGCTTTTAATTCACTGAGAAGAAAAGAAGCGAAGAATTAAAACAGTGCACATACTCTCATCACACACACACACACACACACACACACAGTCTTATTTCCTTAACACTTGATCAGTGCAGTGCTCAGTGATTAATTTTTTTTCATATCGTCTTAAAAATCCAATAAAGAAACTCTCTCTCTCTCTCTCTCTCTCTCTCTTGCTGTCTCTCTCGCTCTCTCCCTCTGTCTCTCTCTCTCTCTGTCTCTCCTCTCTCTCTCTCTTGCTGTCTCTCTCGCTCTCTCCCTCTGTCTCTCTCTCTCTCTCTCTCTTGCTCTGTATCTCTCTCTCTCTCTCTCTCTCTCACTCTGTCTCTCTCTGTCTCTCTTCCTCGGTCTGTCTCTCTCTCTCTATTTCTCTCTCTCTCTCTCTCTCTCTCTCTCTCTCCCCCTCTGCCTCTCTTCCTCTGTCTCTCTCTTTCTCTCTCTCTCTATCTATCTATCTATCTATCTATCTATCTATCTATCTCCCTCTGTCTCTCTCCCTCTGTCTCTCTTCCTCCCTCTCTCTCTCTGTCTCTCTAGCTCTCTCTCTCACTCTGTCTCTCTTCCTCGGTCTGTCTCTCTCTCTCTATTTCTCTCTCTCTCTCTCTCTCTCTCTCTCTCTCCCTCTGCCTCTCTTCCTCTGTCTCTCTCTTTCTCTCTCTATCTATCTATCTATCTATCTATCTATCTATAAATCTATCTCCCTCTGTCTCTCTCCCTGTCTCTCTTCCTCCCTCTCTCTCTCTGTCTCTCTCTCTCTTTCCCTCTCTCTCTCTTCCCTCTGTCTCTCTCTCCCTCTCTCTGTCTCTCTCTCACTGTCTGTCTCTCTCTCCCTGTCTGTCTCTCTTCCTCTCTCTGACCTTTCATGAACACCCGATAGTTTGTAATTAAGCTCTGTGCGTCCTGCTGCTGAGCAGCAGGGAATTGTGGGTAGGCAGTGGGCGTGTGAAATGAAAGCCGTCAATCAAAAGTAGTGCTGCCAGGAGAGGGTTCTCACAACCAATCAGCAGCTGAGTTTCCTGTGATGATGTCATACTGCGCAGACCACTTTCAGCTTTCATAAACACACAGATCAGCCAAAACATTAACACCCCCTTGTCCACTGTCCACTCTCTCAGCTCCACTGTCCACACAGGAGCACTCTGTAGTTCTACACTCACACACTGTACTAAAGCTGTTGCTCTGCATACTTTCTTACCCTCAAGATCCAGATAATCCCGGGTTGGATGGAACTAAGCATAAAGTTAGCTGGCTAAGATAATTAAGCTTTCACACAATGACACACAACACACACACCCTCCCACACACACACTGAAGTGTGTGTCACTGGAGATAAATGCAGCTACAGGCACATTTTTTCTTTCATTTTGTTTTCTTTATGAAGTGCTGCCAATAGTTGGGAAAAGCACACACACACACACAGTCTGATTGACAGCTGTCCTCACCCGTGCGTGGGTTGATGCTGAAGAAGTTCTGCGGGTTACCGCTGGCGATGCGGAAAGAGAGGCGGGGCTCCGTCGTCACGGCGTCCGGATCCTGTGCCTGGATCTGAATGACTGACACGTCTTTGGGGGAGTTTTCAGCGATGGACGCGTGGTACATGGGGTCCGAGGTAAGAGGGGCATTGTCATTTACGTCTTCCACCTGCACACAAACACACACACACACACACCTATTTATACCATATCTGATCTCAAAGTCCCTGAGGTTGCTTGTGTTACTGTGCTGTTGGACAGATACTTGTACATGTAAATGAGCTCTATTGTGATTGGATGCTCTGTAGACACACGCACACACACACGCACACACACACACACACACACACAAACACTCACCTGTATGTAAACCTGCAGAGCTGTTGACTGAGGCACCACTCCCAGATCTGTGGCGTAAACTGTCAGCCAATAGGAATCCTGCGTCTCTCGATCCAGGAGATCGGTGGTGTAGATCACCCCTGCACACACACACACACACACATATTAGAGGTATATATACCATGATCTATACACCCACAGTCCACTCTGGTCATTCTGCAGTTCTGCAGTCACACACATTAGTCCAGCTGTTGCTCTGCATACTTAGTTCTCCCCCTTTCACCCTGTTCTTCAATGTTCAGGACCCCCAGAGTACCCCACAGGGCAGGTGTGATATGATCTTGGAGGTGTGTTAATGTTCATGAAGAGGCATTTGTGGAGGCTAAAGCAGATGTGAGTCTAATGGGGAGTGGCACGTCCCAGTTGTGTGATCCTGGTTGTGTAGCTGTGCACTAAGCTGCTGTGTGACCAAAGCAAACCCACTTCCCATGTGTTCCTCTGACACAGCGCTTCATTTTTATTAAATGAATTAGAGGCTGGAGCAGTTAGTCCTGCCTCCGGTTTCCGAAATTACAGCAACTCCAAATAACTACGACTTGTGAAGAACAAAACAGACCGAATCACAGCAGGAACACAGTCAAGAAACTTTGTGCTTTGTATTTTTATTTTTGTTTATTTTACTATTTTATTTTTTTACATATTGTCTGAGG
>NC_089800.1:53211246-53243746 GCF_029633855.1 Hoplias malabaricus
AGCAAAGCGAGTGTGTTGCTTGAGGTAGATTAGCTATGTCTGTCCAAATAATAATACGCACATAACCCTTAAAACTCTGTCTGTCCTCAAGGTGTATTCATGTGTTCATCGATAGCTGAAAGTGTAGGGAAGAGGAAAGTGTTCCTGAGATGTTAGCGTGTAACGTAAGCGCTGACCGTTTTTTTCTGCAGCTGACAGCTAACCCTCAGAAGCCAAAGCAAAACTAGGCAACACTTTCTCATTAAAATAATTTCTAAAGGTCAGTGCTTGTGCACATTCATGTGAGGATCTGGAGTCCACCAACTGACAAAACTGAACTACGGCCACCACTTTATGTCAATGTCAGATTAATATGGGCTGCCTAGGTCTGAAAACAGGATTCAACTATCTGTTCACATCTGGCTTCCCTTCCCATCAAATACAGACTCATTATATAGCACCCCTGAGAGCAAGGAGACAGCATACCACGGCTGGTGACTGAGGGCAAAGATGGAGGTCCGCTGGCATTTTGTACAGTGTTTTCTGGGCGGGCCCCCGGTGATTACACAGAATTGTAGACAAAACGCCACGTTTTAGCACTTTTCCATTCACAGTGAATTTACTAATTTTCCCTTCATTAGATTCTTTTGTTATTCTTTATAAATTAGATTAGTAAATAATTTTAATCCAGCACAGTGTCAACACTTTCAGAATTTAATTATTTTATATCAGGCCTATACTCTTAATTATAGTCTGTTGGTAATATTTGTATTAGTTTGTTTTCCAGAATAAAAGTCAAAGTCTCTGTGAATGTAAAATCTGTTTGAGGAGATTATAAATGAGTTATTCCCTCATATACAGGACAGTAATCTGAGTGGTCCGATGGTGGACCAGTAGTGGTATACATTCAGTGGTGGTCAGCCTTTTTACGACAGTGGACCGATGCTCGCTATGTGGCTCTCCGCTCGGGGGAAATGCAGCTCTAATCTCCGCGTCTTTTAAGGTGGAATGGTGTGTTAGAAGATAAAAACGACTGTTGTTTGTACGCGGTTGAAGTGTAAATTGTCTGTAAGTGCTTATTCACTGCTTGAAATACCACAGAAACTCATTAGTAACTCGAGCTGTTTACTTTTTTAGCACTGGCGCTAATGCAGTTAGCCGTCCCGGAGTTAGGAGGCATTTCCACCTTAAATAGCGTGACCAGATCTGAGATGGTGAAAAAGAGTACACTTCTCGCGGGGGAGATAAGCTCTCGCCCCTCGCTGCCGTTGTATACTCAGCTGACCCTGTGTGTGCTTTTAGGTCCTTTACACCTCTATTTGCTACACATGGGAAAACATGGGAATTTTTTTTTTTATTAATCCGAGAACTTATATTTACGTTTCGGCATAGCTGCTCCAGATGAGGGTGGGTACATGAGCTTTGCCTGACGTAAACAAGGACTACTGACGTGCAGACTGACCAATTAAATGTTTACAGAGAAGTTTATCGACCAATAACGGTAGCTCTACAGTCAGCCCGTCCAATCAGAAGATTTTAGGCTACTTCACCACGCCCCCTTCTCAAGCGAACCAACCGGAGTAGGGGAGGGCGGGACTATTTTGTGAACGAAACGCTTCTCGAAGTTCTATGTAAACTCTAGAAATACAAAATCACGGACGTTTGTGAAATTCCGCCCGGACATTTTTTTGTCTAAAAAAGAGAATATGTCCGGGTAAAAGAGGACGACTGATCACACTACCTTAAATGATCCGAAACTGCAAAAATAAGTCAATATTTCCCACAGGAGCAGGAACAACGCGATATCGGTTCGTGCTTTTCAATGTTTGGAGTAAGGTCCGTTGTTGTCTTCATCAAACGCCTTTCTATTATTAGGAAACACATCCCCTCTGTAGCACCATTATCCATCATTAACTTTTCCAGAAACAAACAGGTAGCGGTCTGTGGAGTGATGAGCTTTAAATCCAAACTGCACTGGATTCAGTGTAAAAGGACTGTTAATTAAATAAGAAATTATCTGCTCAGCCACCCATCCTCCACTACCTTAGACACAACAGGCATGTAATAATAGGTCGGTAGTTAATGACAAGCTGGGGATCACCTGCTTTAAAAATGGGTGATAAAACAGCAGTTTTCCAAACCTCTGGAAAAACCCCTTGAGTTACAGGTGAAGCAAAGGACTCCTTTAAGGACTTAAGCATTGCAGAATCCGTCCTATAGTAATCTTTAGCCTTAGTAGTATTAAGAGAATTAATTATCCTAATTACTTCACACATCACTCTGAGATATTACTAAGACAAAACGTAGGTTTAGAAATATCCACTAACACTCTGTCATCTACAGGGGCAAAGCACTGTGCAATCTCCGCTACCGAACCAACAAAATGTCGATTAAAAGCTTCAGCAATTTCCATCGCATCTTGTACCATTCAGTTTTAGCAGCAACTGTTTTGATGATCCATGGGAATTAACACACATTAACTTAATAATATGCTCTCAGATCTTTTTGGTATTGCCTCTAGCCTCTCGAATAATATTGAGAAAGTCTAAGGCAAACTTTTTTTATCAATTCTTTAACAACCCTATTCCGTAATCTTATACATTTCTGTCTATCAGACTACAGTTTAGACTTCAGTGAAGTTTTTAATGCACTGTCCCTCTCTTCCATAAGCTTCTATAGCTCTATATTCATCCAGGGTCAACATTTCTGTTGATGTTTCTTTACTGGAGATCTTTTCATGAAATTATGGACTATGCTCCTAATTCTGCTCAGAAACAGACTACTATCTTCCTCTACACTTCTCCCCAATATTATTTAATTCCAATTTATTTGATTGTATTTCTGATTCAAAATTCCCAAATTCATTTTTTAGAATCCTAAGTTTCTCAAGAGATTTAGTGTTTTTCTTAAATCTTTTCAATCCAGTGATAAAGGTGTGTTCGCTACACTCTTTGGCCTAGTACTAAAAGTTAAATCGATCTGTGTCTGAGCTGATGTTGTTATTCTTGAAGGTCCGGTAATAAGCCGCGTTAAATCCATCTTTTCTGTAATTCTTTTTAAGCACTTCCTGTTTGTCTTGTCTTCACGGTTAATATTGAAATCACCCAGAACTAACATTTCATTTGTAACATCACATACTTTAAGTAACATTTTAAATTCATCACATAAACCATTATTAGAAGAAGGTGGACGGTTTAACACAATCAGTACAAATGACATCTGAGATGAGTGATAAATGTAGGCCAGTACACTCCAAATCTGCAGTAGACAAACGTATCTGGCCACACTGTATATAATCTTTTATGTAAACCATTACTCCACCACCTCATCCTTCAAATCTATCCCTTCTGAACAATTTATACCCAGGTACATTTAGTGCCACAGTTAATGAATGCTTATTTAACTATGATTCTGTTAAGCCCAAGAAATTTAAACTGGAATCACATAAAAGATGCTGAAAGTTCAGTCGTGGAGGCAAAAATACGAAGTGACCCGAGAAGAGGCAGGAACACACACCCCCCCCCCTCCTGTGGCTCTGCGTCCCACTCGCATTCAGCCATGGAGGAGTGGGTAGGAGTCAGACTTTGTTTAAATCTTTAAAACAGTGGAGTTTATTTAGTTTCTATTTATTTCACCGTTCTGATTTCTTCCGTTCCTGAGTTCTCTCCATCTTCAGGAGGCAACGGTTCTCTTCGTGTCGTCCGGCCTCCGAGAACATTTAATAAAACCTCAAAGGGACATTTGCATAAAAGCCGGTATTAAAAAGCATGTAATAACGAAGCCACATCTCCAGCGTCCCACGGAGGTGAGGAAAGAGTCTATTAATGAATTTATTAGCCATCGTGACATAACGGGGATTCATCTACGGCTATTAATTATTCATCCATTAATTACAGCACTTAATTCTTATCTAAAGACAGGATGAGTGCGGAAGAGAGAGAGAGAGAGAGAGAGAGAGATGGTCCTAGGTGAGGTGTGTGTGTGAGAAAGAGACTGTGTGTGTGTGTGAGTGACTGGGTGTATGTGTGTGAGAAAGAGACTGGGTGTATGTGTGTGTGAGTGACTGGGTGTATGTGTGTGAGAAAGTGACTGGGTGTATGTGTGTGAGAAAGTGACTGGGTGTATGTGTGTGTGAGTGACTGGGTGTATGTGTGTGTGAGTGACTGGGTGTGTGTGAGAAAGTGACTGGGTGAGTGTGTGTGAGTGACTGGGTGTATGTGTGTGAGAAAGAGACTGGGTGTGTGTGTGAGTGACTGGGTGTATGTGTGTGAGAAAGTGACTGGGTGTATGTGTGTGTGAGTGACTGGGTGTATGTGTGTGAGAAAGTGACTGGGTGTATGTGTGTGTGAGTGACTGGGTGTATGTGTGTGTGAGTGACTGGGTGTGTGTGAGAAAGTGACTGGGTGTATGTGTGTGAGAAAGTGACTGGGTGTATGTGTGTGTGAGAAAGTGACTGAGTGTATGTGTGTGAGAAAGTGACTGGGTGTATGTGTGTGTGAGTGACTGGGTGTGTGTGAGAAAGTGACTGGGTGTATGTGTGTGTGAGTGACTGGGTGTATGTGTGTGAGAAAGTGACTGGGTGTGTGTGAGAAAGTGACTGGGTGTATGTGTGTGTGAGTGACTGGGTGTATGTGTGTGAGAAAGTGACTGGGTGTATGTGTGTGTGAGTGACTGGGTGTATGTGTGTGAGAAAGTGACTGGGTGTATGTGTGTGTGAGTGACTGGGTGTGTGTGAGAAAGTGACTGGGTGTATGTGTGTGAGAAAGAGACTGGGTGAGTGTGTGTGTGTTTGTGAGAGTGACTGGGTGAGTGTGAGTGACTGTGTGTGTGTGTGAGAAAGTGACTGGGTGAGTGTGTGTGTGTGTGTGAGAGTGACTGGGTGAGTGTGTGTGTGTGACTGGGTGAGTGTATGTGAGTGTGAGCTGACCATTAATTTCTGCGACACACACACACAAACAGAGTAGCTGATTTGAAGCTGGGACAAAAATATCATCTGATGACTCTGCAATGTGAAGAGAGAGACCACAGCAGAAAACAGAAAGGAAAGAACGATGACTAGAGAGAGATAATACTCATCATTACACTGACGACGAGAGAGAGAGAGGGGAAAGAGAAATCACCAGAAAACAAGTGAGAATGGGTGGAGGAATAAATCTGTTTTTCTTTCGTTCTGTTTTTGTTCTTGTTAAATTTAGCCTTTCTCCGATCTCAGAGAGTAGGGTTTCAACCACACAAACACACATACGCATACACACAAGCACACATACGCATACACACAAACGCATACACGTGCATACACACACATACACATACGCATATACACACACATACACGTACACACACACACACGTGCACACACACACACATACACAAAAGAAAAAGCCACGCAGCCTCACACAGAATTCCTACAGAAGCCCAGTGTGATTTTCTCTTTGTCTTTGTGTGTGTGTGTGTGTAGATGATGGGAAGAAGCCTGACTCGAATGCCTGAAGCTGTGCCACATGATTTTGCTCTGGAACACGAAGTGTGCCCTGTGTTCAATTAAAGCCATACTTCAGAAAGCTCCATCACTCCAGAGCACACCGTTCCACTACTCTACTCCCAGTGACGAGTGAGCTCACACTCCTCTGGATGACTCTTGGCATTGGGCACTGTGACCCTTCCCTTATTTCCCATTAGTATCCCCCCTCTTCCCCACAGTGGAACACAGTACTGTTTCTTAATGAAACGTCTGTGACCTGCTTTGGTTCAAATCCCACGAGCCCCACAGCAGTGTTCTCCCCCTGTTCACCCCAACCCCGAGCGCACAGCAGTGAGGTGCGAGGAGCAGAAGCTCTGGTTTTTAGCCGTTTTCACTGGGTTCTCTTTCTTCTCAGTTTTTACTCGGTGCTCTTATTTCTCCGCGCTTGTTGTGCCTGTTATGCTGTGTTTAACCTCGTCTTTGCGCTCTCACATAAACGCGGGTCCAGCGCTGTGATTGGACAGACTCAGAGGAGGGGGCGGGGCCATTCTAAAGTCTCTGCACTTGACATAAGAAGCGGAGCAGAATCAAAACGGCTCATTTTATCCCGTGTTTTCTGACTCAAGCGCCGCACAGAAAACTGACTGGGGTCTTGCTAGTCATGTCCCCTTTAATTAATGAAGTAAGTAATTAAATGTAACAGTTGTGTGGTTAATGAAATGGTTAATGAAATGTGGGGTGTGTACAGTTTCACTTTGTTATTCCCTCCAGCTCTAAACGGCACTGATCACGGATCAATGCTATTGATTAACAGATGCTTTTAGTCCACAGCTGTGTGTGCGTGTTTGTGTGTGGGATGGTTCTGGTGAGTGGGTTGCTCTGTAGACTGTTAATGTGTTCTCAGCTCTGACCTTCAACAGTAAAATCTTGTGCAGGAGCACAGAGCAAACACACATACACACACACATCATAATATTGTTGACACAGATATTCAACTGCACATGAGCCTATTTTCAATATGTCCAATGCCAATCTTGGTCTAGAGGGGTACAACTCTACCAGGTATGGGTCTGTGGAGCTGGGGATGATGGAGCTCTGTACAATACCTTTGAAGCTAGTTGGGTTGATGTTTGTGATGTACACCCTTGCAACCATCAGATATAATTCCAGCAACCACATAACAACTACCTGGAACACGGCCTCAATCATGAATGCCACTAAGGAACAATTTAGCAACAACCTAGCAACCACCTGGAACACTTTAGGATTGCTGGAGCATGTTCTAGAAAATACAAACCTCTCGCTACCCCCTAGCAACCACATACCAATATCATATAAACCAGTAAAATATAACCTAACAAAAACCACAAATACCATGGGAACCAACCTAACAACTACCTGGAACACTTTAGGGATTGCTGGAACATGTTCTGCTGGACTAGAAAATACAAATCTCTGGCTACTCCCTTGAAACAACCCGCATTACTATAGCAACCCATAAAAAACAGCCCAGCAAAAACCCTGAATACCATAGAAAGAGACCTAGCAACCACATGGAACAACTCAGTGATATTGGGAGATGTTTGAGCATATTCTTTAGGATTAAAAATTCAAACAAATTTTAAACTGACATATCAACCATCAGCAACACCATAGCGACCATGGGAAACAAACTAGCAACCACCAACAACATCATTATAGCAACCACAAGGAACACCCTAGCAACCATCTACATTACCATAGGAAGCACCAGCATTAACTTAGCAACAATCAGCAGCAGTATTAAACCCAAGAAAATCCACCTGGCCACTGAAACAGTACCATAGTAACCATCATTTTTATTCTTATATCATATATTCTTCATTTTTATATCTTTTGTACAACACTTTGTTTTAGCTGTTGGTGTTTTTTAAAGTGCTCTATAAATAAACAAAGTAAATCAGCATTAACATAGCAACTGACAGCAACATTATAACACCCACCAAAATCACCTTGGCAACACAAAGAAATACACTAGCCACCAGCAACAAAATGGCAACCACTTTCAACACCATCGAAAGAACCTGCAACACCTTAGCCACCAACTGAATCACTATAGCAAGCACTAGCAAAGCCATAGTAACCACCGAAAACAGCATAGCAGCCATCAGCATTACTCTAGCAACTACCAGCCACATTATAGCAACAACCTGCAACATTCTAGCAACACAGGAAACACTTCAGTAAACACCAGCATTACCCTAGCAACCACCAGCAACACCATAGCAACCACCAGCATTACACTAGCAACTACCAGCAACATTATAGCAACACAGGAAACACCACAGCAAACACCAGCAACACAACAACAACCACCAGCAACACCATAGCAACCACTTAGCAACAGCCTGGAAAATGTATAAAATACCACAGAAAGCAGCCAGTGAGTCTAGGTGTGTGTCTGTGTTATATGTTCTTAAAGCTAAAATTGCTGGAGTAGAGCATGTGTGTGCAGTGTCCTTTGAGGGTGTGTGTGTGTGCTCTTTAAGCTGTAAGTGAGTGTGTAGAGGTCTTCCTGGTCCCTTGGTGATTTATGGTTGATGCCAGCACACCGCTAACAAGAGCAATAAATTCACTCTCACTACAGTGTGTGTGTGTGAGAGAGAAAATGCCCACAAATTACAGCATGCTGCAAATAACAATTCATGTTTTTTTCTGAAATCATTCACCATAAACATGCTTTCTCTCTCTCTCTCTCTCTCTCTCTCTCTCTCTCTCTCTCTCTCTCTCACACACACACACACACACACACGCACATACATACAAAAGGAACTGACCATCGACCTTTGACACTGACATGCTGTCTACTGACCCTCAGTAATGCTACATTCATTTCCCTGGCGTGTGTGTGTGTGTGTGAGTGAGAGAGAGAGAGGTAAAGTGGGAAAATAGAAACAAGAGACATACATATTCAGGCATTAAACACCATCCCTTCACACACACACGCATTATACAGACACATTTTCTGAAAAAGAGGGTGAAGATTACTGTGTGTGAGTTGCCCTTTCCAGTCCACAGCGTCTCTTTCTTTTCTTTCTAAAACACTATGACGTATTCACAACTTTATTACTTTATTCACCTTCATATGCACACACACACACACACACACAGTGCTGTGCCCCTGAACTCCGGCTCTCTTATTTCTCTTTTCTTTCTTTCTTCTCTTCATCTCTCTCACCTTTATTCCAGTGTGCTGCATAAGTGTGACCTCACCACCTCCTCCACACACACGCACCTCCTTTATCCCATTTCCTTTCTCTTGGTGAGTTATTCTTTTAAACCTACTCCTGCTCTTCGGCCCGAGACACTGATGAGAAACACACAGTAGTGTGTTGTACACTACATGTTCAAAACTTTGCAGACAGACCTCAAACTGGAGCACCATCCAGTCATAGTGGTGTGTTTGTGTTTTATCTAGACCTCACTGATAATTGTGTGAGGGCTGAATACCAGCTCCTCACAACACAGTTCCAGAAGCTAGTGTAAGGTCTTCCAAGCAGGTGTCCACAAACCTTTGGACATGTTGTGTCTGGTTGATGGACAGCAGGTTGTGTGTGTGTGTGTGTGTGTGTGTGTGTGTGTATTTGACAGCATTTGAAGCATCCAAGTCAGAAAGAACAACCCTGAACATAATAAAAATCTCAGCCTCATGTTGTTCTTTGGATTGAACATGACTCCGCCCCCTGTTCTCACAGATCAGTTTTCCCACATTCAGCTTTCGCTGGAGATTTTCCTTGGCCACTGAACCAAGGAGCATTCCCCCGATGGAATGTTATGAGCCCCTGCTGTGAGTCGGATAAAAACAAATGTGCAAGCTGCTGTAACTTCAGAGATTTTACAGGCAGCGAGTTTGTGCTGGAGCTCTGCATTTCATAGTGATTGACAGGTCTCCCTGACCAATCAGCTCTGCAGTGTTTACACCTCACATTTAGTACCTTCCTGGCTCAGTTGGAATCCTAAGTGAGCAGGTACGAAAAAGTGCCAGGTTCCAGGACCAGTACGAGATCTGGCCAATGGAAAATCAAGAGTCGAGTTGAGTCAAGTCATGTAGATTCCATGGAGTGGAAATCGAAATTACACCCCTCATGGCAGGGGGCGCTGTAACAAGATCAGTGTTACTCACTTCACTTTTCAGGGGTTGTGTAGGCAAGTTTGTCCACATCAACCAACCATGAGGTTTATCTAAAAACAATATTACAAATCATGACATTGTCATGGTGCATTGTCGGGCACTGGAAGCAAGTAGGTCACATTCTCTGTGTGGAAAAGCACTGCAACAATAGCACATCCATCTCTAAATCCCTTAAGAGCAGCCGTCGCTCACAGAGATCCAGCAGGAACCAAGGCAAACGAAATCTTAACACAGTCCAGACCAGCTGTGGAAACACCCAGCATATACTGCCTAAGATTGTGACCTGGAGAATACACACCATCAGATTATCTGGAACTAATCATCTAACATCACTAGCTGACCTTACTAATGTTACTGTCGCTGAATCCCATCAAATCCTGACAGCAATGTTCCAAAATGTGGTCTAAAGCCTTCCCACAGGAGTAGAGACTTACACTCGCGATGGCAGAATGTATAAATGTAAATACAGCATGCAGAAATGTCAACAGTGCCTTCAGGTGCACTCTGTCAAGCAGTGTATGTGTTTGTGTGTGTTTGCCAGCTTTTGAATCATACAGCTTTGACAGCTTTTGAATATGTCTTGTTACGTCAAATTACGCTGGACCTTCTCAGGCAGGAGCTCAACACGTGATTAACCAAATAAGGCTGGGTAGAATTTGCAAACGTTAGCATAATTCCGCATGCAAATTAAAAAATAAAAAACCTTGCAAGAGCATACCTGTCTCCTCGTCGATGGTGAACCTGCCGAGACCGCTGCCATCTCGTATGGAATACTGCACTTCTCCATCTCGTCCGGTATCCTCGTCCCGAGCCGAAACCTGGAGCACAGACGACCCAATTCGAACGCTCTCCTTTATGGATCCGTTCAAAGCGAAGTTGGAAAAATAAGGAGCGTAAAGGTTTTCGTTCACATCCACCACCTCCAGCTCCACAAAACTGACTGAGAGCAAAGAGACGGGACGTCCCCGGTCCTTTGCTCGAACAGAGAGGTTGAAGAATTGCTGGGTCTCATAATCCAGTTCCTTTGTTAACCGAATAGCTCCGCTAACCTTATCCACCTCGAAACGACCATCGTAGTCATTGGCAAGTGAGTAACGCACTTCCCCTCCTGGTCCCAGGTCTGGGTCCTGCGTATCCAGCCAGGCGATGACAGTTCCTAGAGGTAGATCCTCAAGAGCCCGGGCACTTACTGTGCTCGGAATGAAGGCCGGAGCACAGTCGTTTACATCCTCAAGCAAGATGCTAAGTGTAGTAGTGGAATACTGCTGAGCTGTGCGCTCTGCTCGATCCCTGGCCTCCACCTTAAGAACAAACATCTGTGTGTGTTCACGGTCCAGCTGGCCGGCTACATACACAATGCCACTGGAGCTGTTGATGCCAAACTGGGAAGTGCTTGTCAGCAGGGAATACTGGATCTCCCCATTGGAACCCTGGTCCTTGTCCGTTGCTTCCACTTGAATCACTTCCGTTCCAATCGGAGTGTTTTCTGGGATTCGTGCCTGATAGCCAGTATCCCGAAGAAACTGTGGAGAGTTATCGTTCGCATCTTCAATGTAGACTGTGAGAAGACGCCAGGCAGATCTCTGAGGTTGGCCCAAATCATAAAGAGTGAGATTGAGAAGGTATCTGTCAGTTCTTTCCCGATCCAAAGAGAGGAATACACTGATTACTCCGCTGAGAGTGCCGATGGTAAAGCTGCTATCTGTATTGCCGCTAGAAATGGCAAATAGCATCAGGCCATTAAACCCAGTGTCACCATCATATGCTTTGACCCGGAAAACACTCGTGCCAACGTCAAGATCTTCCCGGATGGTAATATCAGTGGGGAAGGACTTGTCAAACATTGGTGTCTGCCGATTCACTGAGAACAAATCAATAAACCCTTCCTCCAATTTGGGTTTGCTGTTGGCTTTGGCCTTCCGCAGCAGCTTCTCAGCAAGTTTCTGGGCAACCCGAGTTTCCTTGCAGCTGAAGCTTTTGGGTGGGGATTTGCCTTGAACCACAGATATGTTAACAAACATTGCATCCGAGAAGTTCTCCCCATCCGTGGCAGTGATTTTGAGGCTAAAGCTATTTTTGGGGTTGGCCACTGCAAGAGACCGGCGAAGGGTCATGACTCCAGAGTCGGGGTTCAAATCGAAGAAGCCGTTCTCATTGCCTGAGAGGATCTTATACTTTACCAGCTCTAACTCATCAATATCTATCGCCGACATAGTGGTGATGACCTCCCCAACTGGCAGGTCTCGGGACACCACTCCAACACAGTCCACTTTCTCGAACAGAGGCTGGTTGTCATTCACATTCTCCAGATGCACAGTGACATTAATTTCGCTCTCTCGTCTGTAGGGGGCGCCCCAGTCTGAGGCTCGCACCACAAAGTTGAAGCTCTCAGAGGATGATTCAAAGTCTAGTTCTTGGGTCGTAGTGACAGCACCGCTGAACTGGTGGACGGCAAACGGAAGTGGGATAAGACTGGCCATGCTGTATGTGATGTATCCATTCTCGCCATAATCTGCGTCTGAAGCAGTGACCGTCACGATGTTAGTTCCTATGCTGACACTTTCATTGACAAAAACCTCATATGACTGTTGCGCAAAAATGGGCGCATTATCATTGGCATCTTCCAGGGACACACGGACCTTGACCCTGAGCTCGCTGTCAACTTCCATGACCTCCAGCTCAAAGACCTGCTGTGCAATCTTCGTCAGCCATCGGGACGTGCTAATGACACCCGTCATAGTGTTGATGCTGAAGAATGCAGAGTCTGCAGAAGGCGTCAGGATGTATTCGGCATCATCTGGCTCAGGCTGGAGCTTCACTGCCACTAACACAGTACCTGGAGGCGCCACCTCAATCAAGCTGACCTCATACATGTCCTTCTGGAACCGGACTTCTGCAGGGCTCGGCCTGGAAAGCTTAAGGCGTATAACTTGCACTGGAGAAAACTTCTGTGGTGTACCTCGATCTCTCGCTTGCAAGCTTAGGTTCAGACCGAATGGGTAACTATCCCAGTCTAGACTCTCAGGAGCTCGAATAATGAACTCACTACTGCCTCCGTCTTCCATGGTCCCTACTTCAGGTTTCTCAACTCTAAAGAAATCAAGAGGATCCCCAGCTATGATGCTAACATCCTCAATCTCTCCATTAAGTCCTTCGTCTGCATCTTCAACAGTCACCACTGCCACAGCTGGTGCCTTCTCAGCCCAGACTGGTGCTAATGTTGCTACATGGATCTCTGGAGCATGCTCGTTGATCCGTTCTACATGGACAAAAAGTTTAGCAGTACTACTGACCCCGTTATTGCCATACAGTTTCATTCCACGGTCCACAGCTTGGATCTCTAGGTCGTAGCGGCTCTGAACATCAATGTCCAGTTTGCCACTGAGGGAAACAACACCACTAGTTGGGTGGACCGCAAACAAGTCCATTCGGTCTTTAAAGAAATAATAAAACTCGCCATTTGAGCCTGTGTCTGCATCCGTGGCGGTCACCTGGGCTATGCTGGTGCGAAGCGGCGTGTTCTCTGCGATTGTGACGGAATATGTGGTTGGGGAGAACAGGGGACGGAGGTCGTTCATGTCCAGAACCTGGACGTTCACTTTAGTCCAAGCCTCTAGTGTGTCGCCTTTCACTGAGGCTTTTACAGTCAGCTGGTAGCTGTCCTGGATCTCACGGTTCAGAATGGCAGCATTGCCTCCTTTGGTCCGTATCCGGAGGAAGCAGAAGTCCCCTAGCGTGTACTCCTCCGCCTTGAAGAAGCCTTCATCATCGCCGGATGTGATGCGGAAACGGACTTCCCAGGAACGCTGCGGCAAGGGGACACCCATGCGGACCTGAAAAACAGAAGCAAGTAACAACACAAAGTTACAGAGACCAACCACAGTCACAAACAACAAAAATCTCACACTGCCGTGAGGACACACATTTACCTGGCTGACGGCATAGGTCCGAGCCGCAGAGTTCTCGTACACAGCTGCGTGATACAGTGGCTCCGTGAACTGGAGGCGGGGCCTGTCGCCATGACCACAGACCGGCAAGGGCGGAGTCAAGCATGCCAGCAGGGCCAGTGGGAGGAGAGCGGCCCTAACTCCCGGCCAATGGGCCATGGTCACTGCCCTAACATCAGCAGAGCCATTCTACAGAGAGACAGACAGAGAGAGGTTAGTGACATGTATTTAGTATACACAACATCCGACAATTTCCCAAACCCCAACGTAACCTCCTGGCTAGGAGTACACACAGTGATAGAGAGTGTTGTGGCTCAAGAGAAGCTTCCAGTGTCAGAACACTGCACAGTGGTGGTGAATGGAACCAGATGTCCTCCTCTAAAAGCCCCTCACAGAAAGTGAGGGCAGTAGACGGTGGGGGGCAGTGGACAGTGGTGGTGAATGGAACCAGACGTCCTCCTCTGAAAGCTCTACAGTCCTCTACTGTCCATCATCATCATCGTCATCATCATCATCACTCCGTATAAATATCTTCAGGCGAGTGGATGTCACCGGTGGAGGAGGTGGAGAGAGAATTAAATCTTGGGTGTGTGTTGGAGAGGTGGAGACGTCTGGTTCCATTCACCTCCACTGGAAAGAAACCTGAATCCACACATTTCTCTACAATCAGCCACTTCACACCAACACACTCTCCATCACTGGAGATTATGGGGGAATTCTGGAAATTTGGTGGAGTTCCCCGATGGTGTATTGATTACAGAGGCCAAAAGAAGGAGGGGCTTGAGTGAAGACCAAGGAAACCACAGGATCGATGACATCACAAACCAATCCTCGAAATGGATATGAACAGACAATTACACACACACACACACACACAATTACATAGTAGAGAAAAACCAGAAAGGGAACGCGATTCAGAAACAAAATAATTACACAGCACAGAGATTCAAAAATACATTCATAAACACACACACACACACACACACATGATCAGTGCGTTTAAAAAAGAAAGCTTGAAAAAACAATGTTTACCAAAAACCTGTGGAATCAGCATTGTGTGCAACCCCCCCCCCCTCTCGTCTCTGTCTCTCTATCGTATTTCTCCCTTTCTCACTTTATCTCTCTATTTCTCTCTCTCTATCCATCTCCCTGTCTCTCTCCCTTTCTCACTGTATCTCTGTCTCTCCCTTTCTCTTTCTCTCCCCCTCTCTTTCTCTCTATCTATCCTTGTTTCTCTCTATCATCTCTCTCCATCTCTTTCTCTCTTTCATCTGTCTCTCTCCCTCTATAGTATCTCTCCCTTTCACACTGTATCTCTATGTGTCAGTATGACTGTCTGTCCATTTGTCTCCCCCTCTCTCTTTCTATCCGTCTCTCTCTCCATCTTTCTCTCTCTCTCTCTCTCTCTCTCTCTCTCTCTCTCTCTCTCATTTTAGACTCTGATTGTTTTTCTGCACACCCTGAGGGACGATGCGGCTCTGCTCCAAATCACACACACACACACGACCAGAGACACACACACAGCGGAGCTGCTACTGCACCACAATGGTCAACCTGAAAATGACTCAGCAGGACATAGACACACACAGAGAGGGGGAGGGGGGAGAATAGTCCAAATACAAAAAGGTGGAGGTCAGCATGTTCGGATTCTGTTTATATTTAGAGCCTGGTGGTCTCACTCTGCGGAGTGACACCCCTCTGTAATGAGGGACATTAGCTGGTTTAAGCTGCACTTTCTGCTGATACAGAGTGTGTATGGGACCCTCTGGAGCAGCTGCACATGAGCCTACAGTCACACTGGTGAGTGCCGAGAATCAGACACCGTGGTGTAAATCTCGTGTTCTCTGGAGAGGTGGAGCTCCTTACACTTCCTCTGGGATGAGTCCGAGTAGTGTGTGTGTGTGAGAGAGTGATCCATAATTAGTTCCCAACACCATCAGCTCTTCACAGCAATGTTCCAGCGGCTGGTGTAACCCCTCCCTGAAGAACAGAGAGTTGCTGCAGTGAAGAGAGGAACACACTCCTCATCAACACCCTTCAGTTCAGATACAAACGTCTGGAGAATAAAGTTTCTCCTGTGTGTGTGTGTGTGATTTAAACTGACTGGCACCATATGCTGCAGAGAAAAGGAAGGTGATAGAGACCAAAGCTATTTCCATAACACAGAGAATACTGAATGAGGAGTGCGTGCGTGTGTGTGTGTGTGTGTGTGTGTGTGCTGTTAATTGCAGGTCGATCATTATTCCCACTAGCAGTGATATCAGACTTGCCAGTCTGAGCCAACACACACACCTTTTTAGGCCAACGTCATCCTACTGAGCAAACACCTGTGTGTGTAATGTGTGTGTGTGTGTGTGTCCTTGACCACTGTGATAAAATATAGAAACAGCCTTTAACTGCATCTGGCTGAGAGACATTCACATGTTTACTAGAGAGAGAGAGAGAGAGAGGGGTACATCACCACCCCGTCTCATTCTCTCTCACACACACACACACACACACAAAACAGTTTTCAATCAAAAAGCTGCAAAGCACTGACAGATATAATTCTGAGAGTTAGGATCTCACTGTGTGTGTGTGTGTGTGTGTGTGTGAGAGAGACAGAAAGAAACTAAATGCTGTGTGGTGGTGAATAACTCCATCGGATGTGATTAACTCACTTCAGCCAAGAGCAGAAATCTGAGCTTCATTCACCACACACCCACACACACTTTTTTATACGCCACTTTCACACACAACAGAGTCAGTGAGGCAGACGTTAATGCACAACCCTCAGACTCCCTCGCCTTCCTCTCTCTCTCTCTCTCTCTCTCTCTCTCTCTCTCTCTCTCTCTCTCTTACACACACACACACACACAGGTAACCTAATCGTCAGTAAATTCTCAGGAGCTCTCATTCAGGTTCTCTCTTTCTTTATCTGAGAAACACACACACACACACACACAGACATTTTGCAGCCCCTCACTCTCTTCTGCTCTGGAGGTGATGTGACCTACTTCTCTCCTTCAGAATACTGACAGGGTCGAGCGACATAAAGACAGACTGAGAGAGAGGGAGAGAGACTGAGAGTTAGATCTCAGGACTCTGACTCAGGTTGGGTTTGATCTCTTGACTCGTTGGATTAGATCTAGGGAATCCGACTCGGGACTCCGACTCTGGTAAGTTAGAACTTGGGACCCCGACTCTGACTCGGTTGGGTTAGAACTCGGGACTCTGACACTGACTCGGTCGGGTTAGATCTCTGAACTCCGACTCTGACTCAGTCAGGTTAGATCTCGGGACTCCGACTCTGACTCGGTCGAGTTAGAACTCGGGACTCTGACTCTGACTCGGTCGGGTTAGAACTCGGGACCCTGACACTGACTCGGTCGGGTTACATCTCTGAACTCCGACTCTGACTCAGTCAGGTTAGATCTCGGGACTCTGACTCGGTCAGGTTAGAACTTGGGACTCTGACACTGACTCGGACGGGTTAGATCTCTGAACTCCGACTCTGACTCGGTCAGGTTAGAACTCGGGACTCTGACACTGACTCGGACGGGTTAGATCTCTGAACTCCGACTCTGACTCGGTTGGGTTAAAACTTGGGACTCTGACTCGGTCGGGTTAGATCTCTGGACCATGACACTGACTCGGTCGGGTTAGATCTCTGAACTCCGACTCTGACTCTGTTGTGTTAGAACTCGGGATTCTGACTCGGTCGGGTTAGAACTTAGGACTCTGACTCGGTCGGGTTAGATCATGGGACTTTGACTCTGACTTGCTCAGGTTAGAAATTGGGACTCCGACTCTGACTCGGTTGGGTTAGATTTCGGGACTTTGACTCTGACTTAGTCAGGTTAGATCTCGGGACTTTGAATTCTGACTCTGTTGGGTTTGAACTTGGGACTTTGACTCGGTCAGGTTAGATCTCTGGACTCTGACTCGGTCGGGTTAGAACTCGGGACTCCGACTCTGACTAGGTCAGGTTAGATCTCGGGACTCAGACTCTGACTCGGTCGGGATAGAACTCAGGACCCTGACACTGACTCGGTCGGGTTAGATCTCTGAACTCTGACTCTGACTCGGTTGGGTTAAAACTTGGGACTCTGACTCGGTCGGGTTAGATCTCTGGACCCTGACACTGACTCGGTCGGGTTAGATCTCTGGACCCTGACACTGACTCGGTCGGGTTAGATCTCTGAACTCCGACTCTGACTCTGTTGTGTTAGAACTCGGGATTCTGACTCGGTCGGGTTAGAACTTAGGACTCTGACTCGGTCGGGTTAGATCATGGGACTTTGACTCTGACTTGCTCAGGTTAGAAATTGGGACTCCGACTCTGACTCGGTTGGGTTAGATTTCGGGACTTTGACTCTGACTCAGTCAGGTTAGATCTCGGGACTTTGAATTCTGACTCTGTTGGGTTTGAACTTGGGACTCAGACTCTGACTCCGTCAGGTTAGATCTCTGGACTCTGACTCGGTCGGGTTAGATCTCTGGACTCTGACTCGGTCGGGTTAGATCTCTGGACTTTGACTCGGTCAGGTTAGATCTCTGGACTCTGACTCGGTCGGGTTAGAACTCGGGACTCCGACTCTGACTAGGTCAGGTTAGAACACGGGACTCCGACACTGACTCAGTCAGGTTAGATATCTGGACTCCGACTCTGACTCGGTCGGGTTAGATCTCGGGACACCGACTCTGACTCGGTCGGGTTAGAACTTGGGACTCTGACTCTGACTCGGTCAGGTTAGATCTCTGGACTCTGACTCGGTCAGGTTAGATCTCGGGACTTTGACTCTGACTTGGTCGGGTTAGAACTCAGGACTCCGACTCTGACTCGGTCGGGTTAGATCTCGGGACTCCGACTCTGACTCGGTCGGGTTAGAACTCGGGACTCTGATTTTTAAGTAGTTGTTGATTTATTTATTTATTTTTGTCAGCTCAGGACAGCATCCGTTTGGCTGCTGGTTCAAAAAGAAGCATGTGATTGGCTGCTAGCTCATTGCAAGTATATGTTTGGCTGCTGGCTCAAAGTGATCGTGTGATTGGTTGCCTGCTGGTAAATGTGGGACTACACTTGCAGGCTCGTTATCATGTGGATCCGGCAGATTTAAAGGATCATGGCTAATCTGCATCATCTGCATAATAAAACCCTGTCAGATTTACCTACGACTGCACAAACACACAGTGCTTCCTGCAGCGTATTTACACTCACACTCGTTTAATTTGAGCCTGGCTTTACACTCCCTCGCTCCAAAGAAAGAGAAAAACAAAGGATTTGATTTTTACACTTTCATCCGAGCCTCTGCAGCTTTTCTTTGAACATGAACCATCTCTCTCTCTCTCTTTCTCTCTCTCTCTCCCCCCCCCCCATTTCTCTGGAATTAAGACAAACATAAAATATGTGAATAATGAAGTCTGATTAGATATTTGCCTGTTTTCATTATTAGTGAATTTTGAAAAGTAGGTGGAAGTGCCCTTTTAACACTGCAGCGGATAGAAAGTAATGAGAACAGACCTGAAAGGGTTAATACAACATGCGGAACGTCTGGAACATGAAAATGTAACGACACTCGTTTATTTAGCCTCCTGACACCAAGAAACGTTATACACACACACACACACACATTGCACACACACAAGGCTTGGATCATTTCCATATGTGTAAAACACACACACACACACACACAGTCTGGTAAGGTCATCATGTCTGATGCTGTGGTCAGTAGGAAACAGAGAGGATCATTTACATTAAAGAATAACACACACACACACACACACACTCTCTCTCTCTCTCTCTCTCTCTCTCACCCAAATAACCTGCAACTCTTTATAATGTATCCATCAGAGAGAGAGAGAGAGACAGAAAAAGGGAGAGAGAGAGAGAGAGAGAGAAAAAGATAGCTCCTCTTCTCCCTCCGTCCCACATCACTTTTTCTCCTCTTAATCCTTCTGTACCTGTTTGTGTGTGTGTGTGTCATCAGTATACAGGAGGATGAAAAGTGAAGGACATTTAAGGACACACTTAAATGTCACACACAGGTACAGGTACACACATTGTCTGTGTGTGTGTGTGTGTGTGTGTGTGTCTAAAGGGTGTGTGTGTGTACGTTTATAGGGTTTATGTGTGTGTCCGTGTGGGCAAGAATCTGGTGAATCGCTTTAGCAGTGATTGGGTGTGTAATAGTAGAAGTATGTAAAACAACCTATTAACCCTCACACACACATACACACACACACACTACATCATTCATTTTCAGACACAGGAAGGTAAAGAAATTTCTCTCTCTCTCTCTCTCTCTCTCTCTCTCTCCCTCCCTCCCTTCCTCCCTCCCAACTAAAAGCGCACATTAGCACACAAAAAGCAACACCATGGCAACCGACTAGAAACTCCTTAGCAACACATTAGTAACAACCTGGAGAACCTTATCTACCACCTGAAATGCCTTAAAAATCCCATAGCCACAACCTGGGATACTATACCAACTAAAACACCTATGCAGCATCATAGCATGCACTTGAAGTGTCATAGCAACAACCTTTCAGCATTGCAAATACATTTCACCCTTGTGACCATGTAGCGACAGCCTAGCAACAGCCCGTAATGTCCCAGCAACCCCTGGGAACCACTGAATCTGTCCTTCTCTATCTATTTCATATTTAAAATCTTTAGAGAGTTGTGGTTGATGATTGAGTGTGGAGAGATGTTTTCACACACACACACACATACACACACACACACACACACTAACATTAGCATTCTCACACACAGGTCAGACTTCATCACACTGTCAGTCCATATCAATTCACTCCCATTTTATTTACTGAAATTAACCCATTTATATTTGTACATTACATAAGATACTTTAATATTTTAATATGCAAATTTCTTATAGTCACATTTTTATATAATAAGCAGAAGTGTCCCAAACATACCGCTGACCGCACGGATGGGCACTGTGTTCAGGCTCTAGTGTAAAATCTTCCCAGACTCCTGAAGAGGAATGAACAGTGACTACAGTACTACAGTACTATTACACTCAGCTTATTCATTCATTCATTCATTCATTATCTGTAACCGCTTATTCAGATCAGGGTCGCGGTGGGTCCAGAGCCTACCTGGAATCATTGGGCGCAAGGCGGGAATACACCCTGGAGGGGGCGCCAGTCCTTCACAGAGCAACACAGACACACACATTCACTCACATACTCACACCTACTACTGTGTGTTTTTGGAGTGTGGGAGGAAACCGGAGCCCCCGGAGGAAACCCACACGCCTCACAGACAGTCACCCGGAAGAAACCCACACAGACACAGAGAGAACACACCACACTCCTCACAGACAGTCACCCGGAGGAAACCCATGCAGACACAGAGAGAACACACCACACTCCTCACAGACAGTCACCCGGAGGAAATCCACACAGACACAGAGAGAGCACACCACGCTCCTCACAGACAATCACCCGGAGGAAACCCACGCAGACACAGAGAGAACACACCACACTCTTCACAGACAGTCACCCGGAGGAAATCCACACAGACACAGAGAGAACACACCACACTCCTCACAGACAGTCACCCAGAGGAAACCAACGCAGACACAGAGAGAACACATCACACTCCTCACAGACAGTCACCCAGAGGAAACCAACCCAGACACAGAGAGAACATACCACACTCCTCACAGACAGTCACCCGGAGGAAACCCACACAGACACAGAGAGAACACACCACACTCCTCACAGACAGTCACCCAGAGGAAACCCACGCAGACACAGAGAAAACACACCACACTCTTCACAGACAGTCACCCGGAGGAAACCCACACAGACACAGGGAGAACACACCAAACTCCTCACAGACAGTCACACAGAGAAAACCCACGCAGACACAGAGAGAACACACCACACTCCTCACAGACAGTCACCAAGAGGAAACCCATGCAGACACAGAGAGAACACACCACACTCCTCACAGACAGTTACTCAGAGGAAACCCATGCAGACACAGAGAGAACACACCACACTCCTCACAGACAGTCACCTGGAGGAAACCCACGCAGACACAGAGAGAACACACCACACTCTTCACAGACAGTCACCCGGAGGAAACCCACGCAGACACAGAGAGAACACACCACACTCTTCACAGACAGTCACCTGGAGGAAACCCACACAGATACAGGGAGAACACACCAAACTCCTCACAGACACTCACCCAGAGGAAACCCACACAGACACAGAGAGAACACACCACACTCCTCACAGACAGTCACCCGGAGGAAACCCACGCAGACACAGAGAGAACACACCACACTCTTCACAGACAGTCACCTGGAGGAAACCCACACAGATACAGGGAGAACACACCAAACTCCTCACAGACACTCACCCAGAGGAAACCCACACAGACACAGAGAGAACACACCACACTCCTCACAGACAGTCACCCGGAGGAAACCCACGCAGACACAGGGAGAACACACCACACTCTTCACAGACAGTCACCCGGAGGAAACCCACGCAGACACAGAGAACACACCACACTCCTCACAGACAGTCACCCGGAGGAAACCCACACAGACACAGAGAGAACACACCACACTACTCACAGACAGTCACCCGGAGCGGGAATCGACACTCTGCTTATATTAATATTAATTATTTTTCTGACATACAGTGCACTATTCATGTGCAGAATTGTGTTATTCTTTGACTGATGCTGTGCACTACATAGTGTGGAAGGAGATGTGAGGGTTTAAAAACAGCAGATCACTATGCAGCTGCAGCTTAGTATGACGTGTGTTCCTCACATGTGCAACAGTTCCTCACGTCCTGTTAGTAAGACACAGTGTAGTATTTTTGTGTTTTATATACTACATTTATAGGTTACTTCATGGTATATATCCATAGTATTAGTTTGTAGTAAACAAATAGGAAGCAGCCAATATCTCTCATCAGTTTGGAAACATGAAATATGGCCAGGGGCCATATTTTAATTATTATTATTATTATTTTATTATTATCTCCTCTTGCTCCTTTTGATTATAAATTTAGATTTAGCTGCAGCAGTGCAGCACTGTGAGAAGTAATGTGGTAGGTGATGGTGAAACATGGGTAAAAGGTTCTTTAGAAAAAACAAAAGAGTTTTGTTTTTAAAGAATATTTCAGGCTTTAAAAAAAAATCCTGCTTTTTGAAATAAAAAAGGTCTCGTTGTCGACTGATGCTCAGCTTCAATACTTTCACACAAACCCTGTTTAAAAGGAGGCTATAAATGAGACGAGAGCTCAACTCCTGTAAGGTGAGACCTGTGTGTGTGTGTGTGTGTGTGTGTGTGTGTGTGTGTGCTTGATAGAAGCAAGAAAATGAGAGAAACAGACTTTACAGGAGCAGCTGCTCTCACTCACTGTCAAACACTTCAACATGTGTCCAACACACTGACACACACACACACACACACAATCACTCACTACATAGAAGCACTGTAGTGTGTATTTAGGTGATTTAAACGAGAGAGAGTGTGTGAAAGGAGAATGCAACAGACAGAAAAGAATAAATGTAGCAGGTACCAAGTAGAAGGAAGGAGAGAGAGAGAGTAGAACAAATAAATGAAAAAAGAAAGCATAGAACAGAATGAGAATAGGAGCAAAAGGTAAAGAAAGAGAAGGAAAGAGCAAAATAAATCTGGAAAAAAGAAAATACAGAGAGTGAGACTGTGTTTGTGTGTGTGGTTATTCTTCAAGCTGTCTGTATTATTACTGATGTATATTTGGAAACATAATTATGACCCCATTCATGACAGTCTGAGCTGTGTGTGTGTATGTGTGTGTGTGTGTGTATAGGCCGTAAATCACCTCTGAATCTTGCGCTCGACTGAAGTATAAACACACGTCCGTTGTGTCGCTGTTTCAAGTCATTAACGACAGATTGAAAAGGGTTTCAGCTACACACACAGACACACACACACACAGAGTGCAGAGTCCACTGCCTGTAAAGACGACCCACTGTAGTCTTTGGAAAGTTGGTTTATGCAGGATACTGGAGTTATAGCCTCGACAAAGCAGCTAACACAGGAGCTATTACTACAGCTAACACTAATACTAGAGTTAACACTACAGCTATCACTACAACTAACACTAGAGCTAACACTACAACTAACACTACCGTCACAATACCGCGAACTACCGCTATCAGAGCTTACACTACCACTAACAGCTAACACTACACTACAGCTAACACTACCACTACATTACAGACAACACTATAACTTAGACTACCACTAACAGCTAACACTAGAGCTTACACTGCCACTAACAGCTAACACTAGAGCTTACACTACCACTAACAGCTAACACTAGAGCTTACACTACCACTATTAGCTAACACTGCCACTAACAGCTAACACTATCACTAGCACTACTGCTAACACTACCATTACAACTACTGCTAACACTACCGCAAACACTAGAATTAACATTAACACTAACACTAGAGCTAACACTACAACTAACACTACCACTACCACTAATACAGGAGCTAATGTTACACTACCGCAGAAGCTAACACTACCGCTAAAGTCCATTTGAAATTGGAAGTCTGAGATCCAATAAGGACATTTTAGTTGGAATGCCTGAACATTTTGGAGGGGGATCCAAGATGGCTGCCTGCACATTACCAGTGTGTTAAAACAGCAGTATCAAACAGCAGAGAGGAGCGCTCCGGAGTGACTGAAATAACCGTAACCGCCCCCTGAGCCCAGAATGGGAACCTGTTCAGAGGTTTTTCCAGATCTGAGGTTTTGTTTATGAAAGTGATGATGTGATAATACAACACACACTGCTCATCCAAACCAGGCCTCCTTTTAAACACTGTAATGAATACCAACCTCATGACTTCAGTGTGTGTGTGTGTGTGAGGTGATATACGGTGTCTTTGCCATTTCAAACTGTCAGCGCCACATATTTATTGCTAATTATATTAGAGCTGCACTTTCCATCCTTCAGGTGTGTGTCATCTGTGTGTGTGTGTGTGTGTCCTCTGAAGAAGATTGGATTGTTTTTCTGTGTTCAGCCGACATTTGACATCTGCCGTTTCTCTCTCTCCCACTCTGTCTCTCTCTCTGTGTGTCTCTCTCTCACTCTGTCTCTCTCTCTCTCTCTCTCTGTGTGTGTCTCTCTCTCACTCTGTCTCTCTCTCTCTCTCTCTGTGTGTGTCTCTCTGTCACATATCTGTCATCTCCCTCTTCTTTCCTCCCTCTGTTTTTTCTCTCTTGACTCTCGACCCCTCTTTTCTCTCTCTCTCTCTCTCTCTCTCTCTCTCTCTCTCTCTCTCTCTCTCTCATATTGTTGTATGCAGATGGAAAACTCATGTATTTGTGTCTGCTGGACAATGCATGTATGTGGCCCTTTGTCGTGCAGAAAACACACACACACACACACACACTCTCTCTCTCTCTCTCTCTCTCTCTCTCTCTCTCTCTCAGACCTCTGTGACCGGTCGTGTAAAGCAGCTGGCTGTCAATAGCAACCGCATCTCAATGACCCCTCAGCCATTCAGATGGTAATGAACACACTCACACACACACACACACACACACACACACACACAAAAAAAGAACTCAGACCTTATCGTGAACCTCAGTCATTCATGCACAAGCAGTCTCTATCTCAGACACACACACACACATCCAGAGTGTATTGTACGGTGGTGAATATTTCTGCTGTGGTCAGCGCTCCATTCATATGGCCATTCATATTTAACACCTCCCAACTTTAACAGGAGTTTATGAGCTCAGGACTGTGGACAGTGCAGTGGCTAACACCATCACCACCAGCCCAGAGCTCGCTGTCCATCCAGGGCTGTGTCGCCATGGCAACCGAGCATCCACCACCCAGAGTTGGTACATTACATTACATACACTCTTAAATTACTTCACACATCGTCACTGTCCAATCGCAAACACACATCTCCAAATTAGTAACTTTACAAAAGAAGGAAAAAAACCTTCTTAACTTTCAAGATTTTATTTAGAGTTTTTTTGGAGTGTTTCTTTTGGTCCATACATCATGAGCTTTCCACACAGTGTGAAGAACAGCTGCTGAGTTCAAATGATGTAAACTATATACACACACACAGAGAGAGAGAGAGAGAGAGAGAGAGAGAGAGAGAGAGAGAGAGAGAGAGAGAGAGAGAGAGAGAGATACAAGGGATTTATTTGGACAGAGATATGTTCAGTTTTATCATTCATTCATTGTCTGTAACCCTTATCCAGTTCAGGGTGGCGGTGGGCCTGGAGCCTACCCAGAATCACTGGGCACAAGGAGAGAACACATCCTGGAGAAGGCGCCAGTCCTTAACACGGCGACACACACTCACACTTACGGACACTTTTGAGTCTCCAATCCACCACCAACATGTGTTTTTGGAGCACGGGAGGAAACCGGAGCACCCGGAGGAAACCCACGCAGACACAGGGAGAACACACCAAACTCCTCAGAGACAGTCACCCAGAGGAAACCCACACAGACACAGGGAGAACACACCACACTGCTCACAGACAGTCATCCGGAGGAAACCCACGTAAACTGTGACAGAGACACTACCTGCTGCTCCACTGTGACGCCAGGGTTAATTAATATTACAATATATTATATTATATTAAAAATAAACTACATTTAAACATTTGAACCCTACAAAAATCAGCCAGTGTCAGTTATACAGAGCAGTAGTTAAAGCACACACACACACACACACACACACACACACAAACTTGAACACTCATATGGTCGCTATCTCTCTCTCTTTTTTTTATCTTTTCCTTTCCACAGACACGAAACCACCTTATCAGCTCAATCAGTTCAGCCACCATCCACACTGTGTGTGTGTGTGTGTGAGTGAGTGTGCGTGAAAGAGAGACGAGCTTGCTCACATGTTATAAGTAGTATTTTTCATCATTATTATAATTGCTTTTGATGTTGTTTTTATCTTTGTTATGCTTGAAATATATGCCCTATGTCCACTGATTACACACACACACACACAGACTTAGGAACTTTGGAAAGGCAGGTTTTCTTGATTTTCCAAAGCTCAGAAACAATACGCTTTAATAATTCACAATGTGAGGCTTCGTGATCAAAGCCTTCAGTTTAGTAGCTGACTACAACCCTCTCTTACACACACACACGCACACACACACACACACACACACACACACACGTTAACGTAAAACAAGGAAACCTCTTCAAAGTCAGCTGACATAGAAAACTAAAAGATGGTTTACGGCCTGAAATATTTATGCTGCTCAACACTGTGTGTGTGTTTGTGTTTGTATGTGTGTGTTTGTGTTTGTGTGTGTGTGTGTATGTGTGTTTGTGTGCACGCCAGCCTCCAGCTCTGGCCTGTTTTGGAAGTTTGAAATTCTGACGGAGCCATGAAAAAGGAAGCATTAATAAAATCTTCAAAGCAACAAACACAGCAGCAGGAAGACTGCAGCTAATGGAGGGATGCTGAACACACAACTAAATACGACAGTAACACACAACAACACAACAATGTAACACACAACCGAGCGTCTTGAAGACACACTACAGAGCGGCGAAGATATTCCTTTCTCCAACTGATCGTAGCCTGCTCTCTGGATTCTAAAGGAGCTAAGAGATGCAGCTTCAAACTAGCGGAGATGCCTCAGGGTACTATAGGCGCTAAGACATTTATGCTCTCAGAGTGACATCACAAACTCCACAGTCAGCCGTCCACTGTTTAGCTGCCCACCCAGTGCGGTCGTGCTGGTTCACCACTGTACTCCTCAAACATACTTCTCTTGTAGCAGAATGCTAGCTAGCGCAAGCTAAAGTTATAATGATATAAAAATAACAGGTGGTTTAGTGCTAGTTAGCACTTGTTGTAAGCATCTGAAAGTGAATTAGCCACTAGCTCACCTCTCAGTGTTGGAGGTTTTCCCGCCATGGCATCGCTCTGTTCCCCACACCTGAAACACAACAAGAATAGTTTAGTTTTGTTCATTTTAATAATTTTTTACGGATTTCTGCGTCTTCGCCCCGTCCATGGTTAGCAGTGTGATGATAGATAGATAGATAGATAGATAGATAGATAGATAGATAGATTATTGAATTTCAAGTTAAGTATAAAATGAGATAATGACAACAAAAATAGAAATAGAGCAACAGGAAGTTTCTCTTTCACAGCTCCAGGGTGTTCTCCCTTTGTCTACGTGGGTTTCCTCCGGGTGACTGTCTGTGAGTAGTGTGGTGTGTTCTCCCTGTGTCTGCGTGGGTTTCCTCCGGGTGACTGTCTGTGAGGAGTGTGGTGTGTTCTCCCTGTCTTTGTCGGTTTCCGCCGGGTGACTGTCTGTAAGTAGTGTGGTGTGTTCTCTCTGTGTCTGCGTGGGTTTCCTCCGGGTGACTGTCTGTGACAGGAGGGGAAGCTAAATTTCGGCCTACATCATAAAATGTGTCCGTTTATTTATATGTAAATTCTACCCTCCGTTCCTTTTCAAGAAAATGGTCTGTGACCCTGTCATACCAACTAGGCGTCCTTTCCAGGGACTTGACTATTGTCCTCTCAATGGCCAGCAGAGCTAGGCTGCTTAAACGGCCTTGGCCAATGTGAAGTGTGTCCACCTGTGAGTGCTTTGTGACGGTGGAGGGGCTCAGCAGCACACACTGGACAGAACCTGCAATAGAAGTCAGAAAGAGTGATAGAACTCAGTCTCCAAACACAAGCAGCTACAAAAAAACCCCCACCAGAATTAGAAGCTCAATTTGTTGCTAGTTGTTTTTAACAAAGAAAATGCCGCTAAGAGGTTTAAGAAAGTCTCTGGTTCAACTCAGAGCAGAATGAAAATGTAATGCTCCTACGGATCTTTACACCAAAGGATCACTGATTCGCTCATTTCGCTGTCAATCAAAAAGGGATTCAACGTCAGAGAGATCATCCAATCATTATGCAGAAGCTGAGTGTCCGGGCCAGCCCACTGCCCCATAGACCCCCAGAGATGCTGAGCATCCGATGGGCGGGACAAAGCCCAGCATTTATCCAATGACTCGTCTCGTTTCGCTGCTTCGCTATTGAAATCTGTGGACACACTGTTTAAAGGCTGTGAAGCTGCGGGAATGATTGAGAGGAAAGCCGCATCTTTACCAGTGATAAGAAGCTGATTCTGAACAAAAGTTGAGCGCGTTGTAGTGCATATATATACACAGTATATATTTGTATATATATATACAGTATATATATATATACAGTATATATTTGATCACTTATTTTTTGACATTTTAGGGGAAGCTGAGCTTCCTTGCAGTCATAGAGCAATCGCATCTGGTCTGTGAGTAGTGTGGTGTGTTCTCCCTGTGTCTGCATGGGTTTCCTCCGGGTGACTGTCTGTGAGGAGTGTGGTGTGTTCTCCCTGTTTCTGCATGGGTTTCCTCCGGGTGTCTGTCTGTGAGGAGTGTGGTGTGTTCTCCCTGTGTCTGCATGGGTTTCCTCCGGGTGACTGTCTGTGAGGAGTGTGGTGTGTTCTCTCTGCGTATGTGTGTGTTTCCTCCGGGTGTCTGTCTGTGAGGAGTGTGGCGTGTTCTCCCTGTGTCTGTGTGGGTTTCCTCTGGGTGACTGTCTGTGAGGAGTGTGGTGTGTTCTCCCTGTGTCTGCATGGGTTTCCTCCGGGTGACTGTCTGTGAGGAGTGTGGTGTGTTCTCCCTGTGTCTGCGTGGGTTTCCTCTGGGTGACTGTCTGTGAGGAGTGTGGTGTGTTCTCTCTGCGTCTGTGTGGGTTTCCTCTGGGTGTCTGTCTGTGAGGAGTGTGGTGTGTTCTCCCTGTGTCTGTGTGGGTTTCCTCTGGGTGACTCTGTGAAGAGTGTGGTGTGTTCTCCCTGTGTCTGCGTGGGTTTCCTCCGGGTGACTGTCTGTGAGTAGTGTGGTGTGTTCTCCCTGTGTCTGTGTGGGTTTCCTCCGGGTGACTGTCTGTGAGGAGTGTGGTGTGTTCTCCTTGTGTCTGTGTGGGTTTCCTCCGAGTGACTGTCTGTGAGGAGTGTGGTGTGTTCTCCCTGTGTCTGCGTGGGTTTCCTCCGGCTGACTGTCTGTGAGGAATGTGGTGTGTTAAAATAGAAATTAGAGGTAGTGCAGTTAACTAATGTAAACATTGTAGACCAGCTGCATTATGCAAATGTGTACTGTAAATAAAACACAGGACTGTATACATGTAGAAACTTCATAAGTGGTGGATAATATCATAGTCATAAGTGATAAACATTCTGATGGTGTCTGTTTAATGTGTAATGACACCAGTGTAACAAAGCTGGACGTCCCTCAAGATTTATTCATACAGTCATTCTGAAAAACACACACAAACAGGAATATAATGAACATATGAACAGTGTTTATTGTTTTTCTCTGATTAAATTCAACAGGGGGGCAGCTCTAATCGCTTCAAAATCATCTCTCGTGCTCAATCACAAACAGGCACATCACCCCCAACAGGACAGAAAGCCTTGTTAATCATGTCTACAGTGGCAGGAAACACGGAGCCCACAGAGAGCTCTGATTCTGCTTATTTATTTTAGACTGTAAATGCTCACACCAGGACTCCTCTATCACCAGAATTACACCAGGAGCGGTGGTCACTAGGGGAAGTGCAGAAAGAGGCTAATATGTCTATAGTTTTCTATGAGGCTCACATTAAAATATATGGGCGACGTTTGCAGTCTAAAAAATGCCATTAAATCCCAGCCTATGACACTGCAAATGTACATGATGCCGTAGTTCTAGATGGAGGTGTATGGTTTCTAACGGCAACCGAGTGTGAGATCCTACTCCTTGAGTTTTTATGATTTCTGCTCATGAATAAGAGACGAATCCATGCCCCGGGCAAATCATTTCCAGCCTCGGAGATAGGAGTTCTGCACAGTGTGAGGCGAATAACCAGATGGAGTCCATTACTGCTTGTAAATCAGAGTGGGATGACATTATAACCACAGTTTTACAACAAATAAACACTGCTGTTGGGGAACTGTGAGTTTTTGATGGCAGATGCATTAAGATTGGTTAGTGCTGGGTCACAAACGATACTATATCTAATCTCAAAGGGCTCAGAGAATGTGGTTCCACAGCTGCAGCACTCTTTAAACCCTCCAAGCCAACTCTTGGCACTGAGTGTGGCAATCTGAATCTCATGTGCAGCTGCTCCAGAGCATCCTTTTTCATTTAAGGAGGTTTTCAATAAAGGTTTTCAATAAAAAAATGAAAGTATGGTTCAACTGTTCAAATGGTTCAACTGTTCTTTATTATTTATAATTTGCGTATTTATAATTAAGAACAGCTGAACATTTTGTCTCATCTCTGGCTGTATGATGGCCAGCTTACTCAGGTATCTACAGTACCAGTCTATTGAGATGGTCTTCCCCCTGTGGTAAAACTCACAAATTTTTTTTAGCAAAGAGCACCTCAGAAATTTTTTACTCTTGATCCCCTGAAGCCTGGAGGGGTAAAAGATAACAAAAAATATGGACGAAATGATTTTAGCCAATTGTTAACTTTCTGGCTTTCCTCACTTGTAGGAAAAAATATATTTGATGTCTAAAATTGTACAAGTGATGCTAGAAATATTTTTTCCCATGGTTCTTGGTGTGTTACACAGGCAAAAAAAAAACAAAAACAAATAAGGAACGCACTTTCTACTATTTATTTTATTTCAATTGTACCCTCCAGGCCTTCTAAATTAAATATTATAGGGTGTGTAATGAAGGTTGATATTGGTTGCAGGTTACAAAATAAATATTGGATATTGGTTCTAAGTTCGAAAATTCACTCAAAATTCAACTCAGAAACGTCAAAAAATGCCACATGCACACAGCTTATTGTTTAGCCTAATGCTAACGCACAATTGTAAACCCCAGACAGGTGCTAGCAGACATGATCATTCCCAGAGAAGGGAGTTAGCGTGTCACAGTGACGGTTCACTGCTGATAACGTCTACTAGAGAGTGTTTCATAAGAAGTGATGATGTAATTGTGGTTTCCATGGTGATTACTCTGCAAGATTCCTGTAGAGTAAATACGTGTTATTGAGAAAAACCCTTTGGGGGCGGTCCTTAGCATATTTTGTGAATAATGCATGCTGGGAAATCAATGTTTCTCTCAGTGAGACACCTGGGAAACAAAGCGACTTGGATGTAATACACACACACACACACACACACACAAAGAACCATATCGACATATTGATCACACACCTTTTTTTGTGCGCAAGTTTGCTCAGCCATGCAATTGCTGCTGGTGAAATCCGGTTACACACACACACACACACACACACACACACACACTTTACTGCAATAACAGTCTCTGCTCTTCTGTGAGGTGTTAACGTTAGCTGCTGGAACATTGATGCGAGGAGTTGATGGTGTTCAGCCTTCACATTAGTGAAGATCAGAGGTTGGTGCTGGGGGTTTATTTGTGGAGGTCCTTGACCCAAAAGAACACGGTTCCACTGTTCCACAGCCCTACACTGGGAGCTTTATACCCCTCTGGCCCACTTATGGCATTGGACTTGGTGACCTTTGACTCAAGGAATTGTTCGGGATCCGCTAATAGACTTCTGACACCTAATGAGCTATTGCTTTAAGCTAGAATTCAGACACACTCATTACAATACACACACACACACACACACACACACACACACACACTTTCTCTTTCAGACAAACTAGTGCAAACACAGAAGCAGGAATTTACATTCCTGTTTCAACCTGAGCAAATAATTACATCCCCACCACACACACACACGCACACACACACTCAGCTGTTTCCAAAAAGATAATTGCACGAACACATCTGGAGTTGAGCATGAACAGAAGCAGAAAAGCACACAGGAGCTAGAGTACACCTACCCGCTGTGTGTGTGTGTGTGTGTGTGTGTGTGTGTTTGTAGATTGGGACCATGTGC
>NC_089800.1:53246246-53276246 GCF_029633855.1 Hoplias malabaricus
CTCTCAGATTTCAGACACACACGCATTATTACACACTTAAACACACAAGACAACAACAACTGAAATGAGTCCTCAAAAAAACCCTATAAATTCACTCCCACAAATATTTAGATAATAATTAATTTATTAAATAATAACACAAAGAGTGTTCTCCCTGTGTCTGTGTGGGTTTCCTCCGGGTGACTGTCTGTGAGGAGTGCGGTGTGTTCTCCCTGTGTCTGCATGGGTTTCCTCCGGGTGACTGTCTGTGAGGAGTGTGGTGTGTTCTCTCTGTGTCTGCGTGGGTTTCCTCCAGGTGACTGTCTGTGAGGAGTGTGGTGTGTTCTCCCTTTGTCTGCATGGGTTTCCTCCGGGTGACTGTCTGTGAGGAGTGTGGTGTGTTCTCCCTGTGTCTGTGTGGGTTTCCTCTGGGTGACTGTCTGTGAGGAGTGTGGTGTGTTCTCCCTGTGTCTGTGTGGGTTTCCTCCAGGTGACTGTCTGTGAGGAGTCTGGTGTGTTCTCTCTGTGTCTGTGTGGGTTTCCTCCGGGTGACTGTCTGTGAGGAGTGTGGTGTGTTCTCCCTGTGTCTGCGTGGGTTTCCTCCGGATGATTGTCTGTGAGGAGTGTGGTGTGTTCTCCCTGTGTCTGTGTGCGTTTCCTCCGGGTGACCGTGTGCGAGGAGTGTGGTGTGTTCTCCCTGTGTCTGCGTTGGTTTCCTCCGGGTGACCGTGTGTGAGGAGTGTGGTGTGTTCTCTCTGTGTCTGTGTGCGTTTCCTCCGGGTGACTGTCTGTGAGGAGTGTGGTGTGTACTCCCTGTGTCTGCATGGATTTCCTCCGGGTGACTGTGTGTGAGGAGTGTGGTGTGTTCTCCCTGTGTCTGCGTTGGTTTCCTCCGGGTGACCGTGTATGAGGAGTGTGGTGTGTTCTCCCTGTGTCTGCGTGGGGTTCCTCCAGGTGACCGTGTGTGAGGAGTGTGGTGTGTTCTCTCTGTGTCTGTGTGCGTTTCCTCCAATAAATGAAAAACAAAAAACCTTTATAAATCACACTAAGGCATGCTACTAATTTCGTTTTGCCATTTGAATTAGGTGAACAGAAATAAATACGTCTGTGAAAGCTGATCTCCTGTCAGTGTACGTAGAGGTCATAGCCCTGAGCTGGGACTAATCCCCTGACTCTTCTTCATGTGTAAATAGTTGTGTGTAGTGCTCTGAGGACAAAGGCAGTAAATGGTTTTAATGGTGAAAAAGGAAACGCTGCACTCTTTGCTTTGGGCTCTCCCCCTCTCTCCCCCCTTCTCCCCTCTCTTCAGCACCCCCCCACACATTTCACCCCCCACCCCCCTTTACCAGCTCTTTCCGAAGTGCTGACTCCGCTGGAGACCTGAATGTGAAATTATTATTTTTCTATTCTTTTTTTTTGAGGGATTGATTTTTGCCTCACAGCGTTTTCCTGGGTTCCTAATGAAGCCCCGACTCTGAGGATAAACAATTAACACCAGCAGACAACCCACCTCTGAACATGTGTGGGAATGTGTGATCATCTCTCTCTCTCTCTCTCTCACTCCCTCTCTCGCTCTCTCTCACTCTCTCTCTCGCTCTCTCTCTCGCTCTCTCACTCTCTCTCCCTCCCTCTCTATCACTCTCTCCCTCTCTCTCGCTCTTACCCTCTCTGTCTCTCTCTCCCACCCTCTCTCTCACCCTCTCTGTCTCTCTCCCTCCCCCCCCCTCTCTCTACCTCTCACTCTTTCCGTCTTGTTTCTCTTTCTTGCGCTTGTCCATTTGCACTCTCATTTTTACTGATTCTAGACCTCACTCTATTTCTCTCTCACTCTCATCCCTCTTTCGTTTTGCTCTCTCTTCTCTTTCATGTCATTCTCTCTGTCTGCAACATTACTGGGATGTGGAGTTTGATAGCAATCTGAGTCTGTTCTGTGTGTGTGTGTGTGTGTGTGTGTGTGTGTGCAAGAGAGAGAGCCCTCTGGATGTTTGCTCCAATTTCCAGGCAATTCTTCATGTTTCTAAAATCACACACACACACACACATTCTGCATGGCCTGTGTGTGTGTGTGTGTGTGTGTTTGTGTTTGTTTGTGTCTAATATTGAGAGCTCCAGAGAACTTCTGAGAACACAGTTCCAATGCTCCACAGCTCAAAGGCATCATCTCCCATTACCTTGAGGTAGAGAGAGAGAGAGAGAGAGAGAGAGAGAGAGAGACAGACAGACAGAGAGAGAGGGTAAAAACAAAGATGTCAGAGTAACCTTTTCTAGTCTTGTCCTTCAGAACTCAGAGAGCAGTGTGTGCTGAAAAGGCACACACACACACACACACATACAGTGCAGTGTTATTTCACACTCAGCTCTTTTTCTGACAGACCGCTCTGTAGAGGCCAGTCTCTGTTAGAGTTCACAGCTCACAGAAAATGAGAACTCCAACTGCTCTGTCATCCCTCAATCAACCACTTTCTGCTCCATAGAGCGGGTCCCACTCCGGGGCAGAGAGAGTGAGAGAGCGTGAGGCTCATACCCCACCTTTGTTGGAGTTCTGCTTTAAACGCCTCCAGTTTGGACAGGGGTCAGTTTCCATCAAATCACTCACAGACACACACTTGAATCTGCACTTATAGACACTGGAGGGGGTTTTGACACACACACACACACAATCTTAATGACAGTGTTTAAAATTTATCAGTGCTTGCAGCGCTGAAAAAAACAACTCTGTAGTGCAAAATATCGTTTGTGTATGTGTGTGTGTGTGTGTGTGTGTGTGTGTGCATGCGTGTGTGCATGCGTGTGTGTGTGCATGCGTGTGTGTGTGCACATGCTTGCTCAGACAAGCCAGGACACTCTTGTGTCTGTGTTGAGCTGCTAGTGAGCAATGAGGGGGAAAATATCATATCATCCTGTACATGTGCCACAATAAAAACCTGGACTGAAGTGGGACACTGAGGAGCGGCTGCACATGAGCCTAAAGTCACTGTGCTCAATGCCAGGAGTCTACCAGAGGGGTGTAAAGCCCCCCAGCGCTGGGCTGAGGAGCAGTGGAACCGTGTTCTCTGGACTGATGGAGTTGCACGCAGTAACTTTGGGACTGAGATGTTTTAAACAGACGGAAACAGAATTTCATGGCTACTGTGAAAGTGAGGTTAGTTTATCTGTGTGTGTGTGTATGTGTGTGTGTGTGTGTGTGTGCGCCCTGGCTGGACAGGAGCTTTATCCTGTTGCCATGACGTCCAGCCAGTCACCTCTGGGTATTCAGAAAACTGCCAACAGAAAGAGACAGTAAAAGAAAGAAACCGAGAGAAAGAGAGAGAGAGAGAGAGATAAAGAGAGAGAGTTGACATCATTTCCCATCCGTTAAACACATTCTCACGCTGCTCTGAGGTCAGCAAGTTTGACTGAACTGGACAGTGCTGGAAAGTGACTGGACCAACGAATCCCCAACAGAGCTGACTTCACTGATGTTCGTGTGGCTGAATGCCATCAACTCTGCACAGCAATGTCACAGAGAGGCGGTGCAGGACCAGGCGTCCACAAATTTTTGGCCCTGTTGCGTCCACAGGAAGCGGCCGTTATCAGGAGTTCATTAAGGTCGCTGTTCACAGGGGCAGGGCTTATGCTAATGAGGTCAAGGATATGCTAATGAGGTCAAGGGTATGCTAACGAGGTCGCAGCAAACGGCGCAGATGAATAAACAAAAGCGTCCGGCGAAAAACTAGACACCCACCGAGAGGTCAGAAAGCATCCGGGTGTGTTTATTCAAATGAGCTCAAAAACATGCGAATAATTTAAACTAATGGAAAGAGAGGTGGAATAGGAAAGAGGAAAAGAGAGAGAAAGAGGAAAGAAGTGGAATAGGAAAAAGGAGAAGAGAGAGAAGAAAGTGGTGGAATATAAAATAGGAAAAAGACAGAGCGCTAACGTGAGAGAGAGGGGAAGAGAGATAGAATATGAAAGAAACAAGTGTGAGAAATTAGAGTGGTGGAGAAGAAAAAAAAGCTGTAAAATTAAGGAGAGAAAGGAAAAAAGTAGGAAAGAAAAGAAAATAAGAAGGGAATAAATTAATGAGAGCATAGAAGAGTGAGTATGGAGAAAAAAGAGGGAGGAAAAAGCAGTGGAATATTAAAGAGAAGAAGAAAATAAAAGAGGAAAGAAAAGACATGCGATTAGTGAGTTAGCAAGATACGTTGAAGCGCTAATTAATGAGAACAGCCCACTGCATTATCCAATTATGGCCTACATTTCCCATGATGCAACACAGCTCCAGCACTGTGCTAGCGGGCAGCTAGCACAGCAGGAGGGAGGAAAGAGAGAAAGAGAAAGAATAAGTACATAATGAAAGAAAAAGAGTGACTTATCAGTGGGTAGCTGCCAGAGAAAAGAGTTTAGCGTTACAAGTTCTTTTGACACTGATTGACTAGCTAACATTTTGTCTCTCTCTCAGTATTTTATCTCTCTCTCTCTCTCTCTCTCTCTCTTTCTTGCTTCCTCTTTTTCTCTCTCTCCTCCCTATGCTTTCTGAGCTAAGACTGACACCAGGCTAATATTACATCAGTTCTTTTCTCCTCAGAACCCTGTTAACATCTCACTCCCTCACTCCCTGAGTGTTAGCATAACATTACTGGCCACCCAATCTCGCAGTGTTGGGGTACTAGCGCTCTTCTGGCCCCAGGCTCGCTACTGCCCCCGTACTGTAGGCTGGTGAGTGGCTGCAGTTGGTGTGATATTCCAGAGCTACTCCCCAGGTCAGTCTTAGCTCTTTTTCACAGAGTCTAGATTAGGCTGTGGTCATTAGCGGACATTAGCACTAACGTTTCAGGGGCATAGCATCCATTTTTTATCACCCTGCCCTCGACTCTCCTCTGATATTCAGCTCCATCACTCTGTCGCTCTATCTCTCCGCCCACAGCTGCTCAGCGGCGCGGACATGAACCGGATTTCACTCGCATTCTGGAAAACCGGCTAATGAACCGACGCCGAAAGGTCAGAGCTATTAAACTGCCTGAGCGGAGCGCTTCCTGCATTCACTGGCCACTTTATCAGAAACACCCCCCTCTACTGACACTCACTGGCCACTTTATCAGAAACACCCCCCCTCTACTGACACTCACTGGCCACTTTATCAGAAACGCCCAGTCCAGCAGTGACCCTGAGGGGGTTAAAAAGTCCAGCAGCACTGCTGTGTCTGATCCACTCGCACCAGCACAACACACACTAACATACCCACAGGTTTCACCCACTCTCCTGATCCATTCTGTAGGCTACAGTCCCTTCTGGCCAGCAGATGAATAATGTAGTGTCCCAGGTGTGATGTAATGTGTAGCGTAGCGAGCACAACATTATTTCAGTTAGCATTAGCCTCAGATCACTCTCTGCTGCTTAAAACCCCTCTGTCTGACACTTGCCTCTGGGTGTGGTGACCTTAGCAAAACCTCATCAGTAAATGTCCTGTTAGTACGTATGTTTTTGTAGCACTGCAGCAGTATTTCAGACAGTTTGACTTATAAATCCATCTCGTTAAAGCAGCACAAACTTATACTAGCCACCGTTAGGCTAGCACCTCAGGGGTGGAGTAATGCCTAGCATAGTCCTGCCCTGACGCTGGCTGGTGGCTCAAAGTGTTGTAGCGGTGACTCCATTTAGTGGAATTACTGCTTCTTGTCAAGTTACAACATGCAATTATAGAATTTACGCAAATTAGCCATGAAAAGCCCATTAGCAAAATTAATAAATAAATAGGGGGCGGGTAGTGGAGGACATAAATTGAAGTTGTTCAGTGGGTTGAACACACACACACACACACACACACCACATCCCGTCCATCACATGCTGATTCAGTTCTATGAGGCAGCTCGCGGCACATGCCCTATATTTACAGCTCTGGAAAATGCACTGCTGTCTGCCAAAGAACAATGTGTGTGTGTGTGTGCATGCGTGTGTGCGTGTGTGTGTGTGTGTTGGTGCGAGAGAGGAATAAACAGAAAGACAGACAGAAAGAAAGAGAGAGAGAGACTGAGAGAATATTACTGGCTGTAATATTTGGAGCGGAGAAACAAGAGAGAAGTGTGAATTGAAGCGAGAGAGAGAGAGAGAGAGAGTGAGTGAAAGAGAGAGAGTGAGAGAGAGACAAAGAGAGAGAGTGAGTAAGAGAGACTGAGAGGGAGAGAGACAGAGTGAGACAGAAAGAGAGAGACTTTGGTAAAGAAAGCAGCCAGTTCCAGTTTAATAAATCTTGTAGGCTGGCTTTGCTGATGCATGCTGGGCAAGTGATAGGTGTGAGTCACTTTAATCCGAGAGAGAGAGAGAGAGAGAGAGAGAGAGAGAGAGCAGCATTTGGCAGTTTGTTCATCATTAACCATTAAGTACATGCTGTTGATTTCTAAGGAGCCGTGACTGAGGTGATTAGATATAGAACAACCGCGCAAGACCCAGCTCATCAGACATAACATTAAAACCACCCACATGTCTCCACTCACTGTCCGCTCTCTCAACTCCACTGACCACACAGGAGCACTCTGTCGTTCTACACTCACAGTCCACAGGACCCCCACAGAGCAGGTGTGATGTGGTGGTGGATCATTCTCAGCGCTGCAGTGACACTGACGTGGTGGTGTTGTGTTAGTGTGTGTTGTGCTGGTGCGAGTGGATCAGACACAGCAGTGCTGCTGGAGTTTTTAAACCCCTCAGTGTCACTGCTGCACTGAGAACAGTCCACCGACCAAAAACATCCAGCTGACAGCGTCCTGTGGGTTGTGTGTGTGTGAGAAACTGTACACTGAAGTGAGGATTCCACATTTGTGTTATTCCAGTCTCCACAGTCAGAGCTGAAAATCAAACGCGGTGTTCAAGGCCTCATTAAGCGCTGGGATCAAGGTCCAGAAGCACATGCTTTTTTAGTGAGAGTGGATGTTTAATTAAACCCAGTTCCTCTTCTCTCTCTCTCTACAGAAATAAAAGAAACTGTATTAATCTCAGCTGTTCAGCCCCAGTCCTTGAGCAGAGAGGATCCTGCAGGTATTTACTCCCAACACCTGACTTACATAATTAACAAAACAGAGAGAGAGAGAGAGAGAGAGATTTAATATAATTTCTCATTGAACTAAAAGCAAGAGATTGAGTGGCACTCTCTGGAGCAGCTGCCAATGAGCCTAAGCCCACGGTGCCCAATGCCAGGTGTCCACCAGAGGAGTATAAAGCCCCCACCCCACTTTTTTTCTTTGAAGCAATGTAGCTCTATCCACCTCTGGGACTAGTTGGAGTTGTGTCTGTGGTGTTCATGGGGCTGAATGCCATCAAATCCTCACAGCAGTGGAGACACGAGGTCAGCAGTGAAGTGTATTGATATGTTGCTGTCAGAAAGTTAGTGTGATCTCAGGGGCTAAGGGCAACAAGTCTCTGTCTCTCTCTCTCTCTCTCTCTCTCTCTCTCTCTCTCTCTCTCTCACTTTCTCTCTCTCACCCTTTCTCTCTCTCGTTTGCTCTCTATCTCTCTCCCTCTCTCTTTCTCTCTCCCCTCTCTCTCTCTCTTTCTCTCTCCTCTCTCGCCCTCTCTCTCTCTCTCTCTCTCTCTCTCTCTCTCACCCCATCTGCTCTGCATCATGCCAACACCATCATCCATCCATCATCGCCCCGTCCTCCTCAACTCATTTTCCTGTGGACGTCCAGACCCCAGTCGGACGTGTCGCTGACAAAACGATCGGACAACACAGTGAAACACTTCAGTCCCTGCCCCGGACACTGGGGAATAAAGAGCTCCATATCAAAGCCAGATTAAAGAGGATCGAAGAAAATGAGGCCAGAGAAGGCCTTATTTCCACCTTTTTGTCCAAATACTTATGACACTTTGACACGGTCATGGACTCGGAACCTGCCGACTGTCGCCCAACACCTCACTTACAGCATCCTGTTAATGTCAGCCATGTTTATAAATCCATAACCTCAATTTTATCAAAGCCATAAACCTCCAGATCTCCCACTGTGCCATTCACATTGACCACTTTAAATAAACACACCGCAGGAGCAGCTTGAGAGGTATTTCCACCTAAAATCACTTGGTATTTACATTCGACTGTGCTGTAGCAATGACATGGTGGTGCGTCCATTCCACCTTAAATTATGTGGCAGTTGCATACATACTGGTGTCTTTGGTCCACCTTAAATGATACAGCTAATACATACTGGTGTCTCTGGTCCACATTAAATGATACCGAAGATACATTTTGGTGTCTCTGGTCCACCTTAAATGATACAGAAGATACATTCTGGTGTCTCTGGTCCACATTAAATGATACAGAAGATACATTCTGGTGTCTCTGGTCCACCTTAAATGATACAGAAGATACATTCTGGTGTTTCTGGTCCACCTTAAATGATACAGAAGATACATTCTGGTGTCTCTGGTCCACATTAAATGATACCGAAGATACATTTTGGTGTCTCTGGTCCACATTAAATGATACAGAAGACACATTCTGGTGTCTCTGATCCACCTTAAATCATACAGAAGACACATTCTGGTGTCTCTGGTCCACCTTAAATGATACAGAAGACACATTCTGGTGTCTCTGGTCCACCTTAAATGATACAGAAGACATATTCTGGTGTCTCTGGTCCACATTAAATGATACAGAAGACACATTCTGGTGTCTCTAGTCCACCTTAAATGATACAGAAGACACATTCTGGTGTCTCTGGTCCACCTTAAATGATACAGAAGACACATTCTGGTGTCTCTAATCTACCTTAAATGATACAGAAGACACATTTTGGTGTCTCTGATCCACCTTAAATGATACAGAAGACACATTTTGGTGTCTCTGGTCCACCTTAAATAATACAGAAGATACATCCTGGTGTCTATGGTCCAACTTAAATGATACAGAAGATACATTCTGGTGTCTCTGGTCCACATTAAATGATACAGAAGATACATTCAGGTGTCTCTTGTCCACCTTAAATGATACAGAAGATACATTCTGGTGTCTCTGGTCCACCTTAAATGATACAGAAGATACATTCTGGTGTCTCTGGTCCACTTTAAATGATACCGAAGATACATTCTGGTGTCTCTGGTCCACCTTAAATGATACAGAAGATACATTCTGGTGTCTCTGGTCCACCTTAAATGATACAGAAGATACATTCTGGTGTCTCTGGTCCACCTTAAATGATACAGAAGATACATTCTGGTGTCTCTGGTCCACCTTAAATGATACAGAAGGTACATTCTGGTGTTTCTGGTCCACCTTAAATGATACAGAAGATACATTCTGGTGTCTCTGGTCCACCTTAAATGATACAGAAGGTACATTCTGGTGTCTCTGGTCCACCTTAAATGATACAGAAGATACATTCTGGTGTCTCTGGTCCACCTTAAATGATACAGAAGATACATTCTGGTGTGGCAGTTGTGTTCTGGTGCCTCAGTATCTCCTTAAATGATGCAGAAGTACAGTCTAGAGCCTCTGTGCTACCTTAAATAGCGTGACAGCTACATTCTGGTGCCTCAAGTCCTTAAATGACACTAAGAGCTTCAAGAGTAAAATCACACACACACACACACGCCATACACACACAGCCTCTTTCTGCACCTGTGTGATGTTTATGTTTCTCTTTTTATTGTCCTTGAAGTAACTGTGTGTCCCCAGTCTGTCTGCGTGTGTGTGTGTGTGAGAGAGAGAGAGAGATGGTAATTACTCCTATCACAGTGAACTTAAATGGCCCAAACCCTGAGGGGCTGATTATCAGTGCATCCACTCTGTGCTCAACTACTACTGCCTGTCCCTCACCCAGCAAGAGAAGGAGAGAGAGAGAGAGAGAGAGAGAGAGAGAGACGTGATGGAAGTGTGATCTGTAGCATCTTGTCATGCCTTCAGCGGCACAGACTGAGACACAGTGGGTCTGTCCCAAAATCTACTGAGCTCCCTGAGTAGGCAGTGACTCCGTAGGCAGCTGTGTAAGTCGTGTGTTCCTGCCCACTGCACACAACCTGTGTTTACTTCCCTCAGCATGAGCGTCACCTCAGTGTTTCAGTGCTGTGTCTTTACGATTTTATCACCATTTTAATTATTTTTCCTCTGTAAGAAGTGTGAAATTGAAGGGAGTTTAGCTGGCATTGCATCATGGGATTGCCTTCGTGGCTGAGGAACGATTCAATGCCGCCTTAAATTAAGTTTAAGGTATCTCAGTAGGCAACGTATTTAATGTGTCTAAGATTTGGGACAGCCTCTGTGTCGGGAGAGTGCCCGCTATGATATAAAATGCTCTCTGACACCTCACTAGGTTTTGAGACAGATCCAATATGAGCCCCCCCATCTCTCTCTCTCTCTCTCCCTCTCACTCTCTCACCTCTCTCTCTCTCTGTATGTCTCCCTCTCTCTGTCTCTCTCTCTCTCTCTCCCCCTCTCTCTCTCTGTCTCTCTCACTCGCTCTCTGTCTCTCTCTCTCTCGCTCTCTCTGTCTCTCTCTCTCTTTCTCTCTCTCTTCAGACGTATGGAATGGTTACTCGTTACTGATATGAAAGGGGTTTTAATTTACTGAAGTTAATTAAACTAAATTGATTTTAATTTAATTGAACTGATTTGATTTGGATTGGATTTAAATTGAACTGAACTAAAGAGTCAGAGAGAGAGGGAGAGAGAGAGAGAGACAGAGACAGAGAATGAGAGATGGATAAGTTGAGGGGGAGATAGAGAGTGAGACAGAGAAAGGGAGAGAGAGAGTGGAGGATGGATGTGCAAATATGGGACAGATTAATGACAGTATACACAGCGTGTCTAGGCAGCTGTGTGTGTGTGTGTGTGTGTGTGTGTGTGTGTGTGTCCATCCCCGGAGGATGACAGAGTAATAGTGTGTGGTGTACATTTGCAAAATGAGACAATGAACACTTCCAGTGCGTGAGTGAACACCCCACCATCAACATGACTCACTGTGTGTGTGTGTGTGTGTGGGTGTGTGTGTGTGTAGTGGGGCTTCCCTTGTCAAACCAGCTGACCTAATTTGGACCAAGACTCAGCCACAAGGTTCATCACACACACACACACACACACACACACACACACACACACACACACACACACACACTTATGGTGTTTGTTTCGCCAAAAGCGATGCATGCTTCACTGTCTAATAACAAAAAAAATTTAATCCACTACTCTTCTTCCCTCCTTTCATTCTCAGTCTCTCTCTCTCTCACACACACACTACAATTTCACACCTGAAGCTCTTATGAACATTCATAATAAAGGTGGAAAACAAATCCACACCCATAATACTCCCACTACTCAAAACACACACACACACACACACACACACACAAACAGAGCAACCCTGAGGCCATTTATTCAGTCTGAACATGATCTGCTTCATACACCTATATAGAACCTCCCAGAAGACTCCCACCCCCCACACACACACACACACACTTACACATGCACACACACAGACACAAACACTCTTCACTCATCGTTATTATGTACATAGTGTGTGCTGATCTCCTGTCTGTTGGGTATAAGAACAATAGAACAGGAATAAACCATTTGTGGGTGGAGCCTAGAGGTCGATTTACTAGTAATTCCCACACACACTGGATGGTGTGAGAAGTGTGTGTGTGTGTGAGATGAAGCTTGTGGCTGAGTTTCCTCCACAAACGACGCTGAGTTAGCCAGAGCCCTAATTAGATATTGACCATCCTGTACACAGACACACACACACACACACACACACACAAACACAGTTTCTGGTAAGGAAAACCAAGCAGCAGAATTTATCAAACACATCGCCATGAATCAGCAAAATAATTGTGTGTGTGTGTGTGTGTGTGTGTGTGTGTGTGTGTGTTTGTTTGTGTTTTCTCTCTGTTCCCTTCTACCACCTCAGCACGCTCGGAGGAGAACACTAACTCTGGGTACAGTTCCATCAGCTCAGTTCTATTCACTTCTAACATTGCAAAATCGATAGTGTTGAGCCAGCATTTTTTAAAGTCTTTGTGTGTGTGTGTGTATGTGTGAGAGAGAGAGAGAGAGAGAGAGAGAGAGAGAGTAGGAGTGATAGTAGAAGGGATTTACTCATCACATTGTCACTACATCAGCCTCTAACTGTCACAATCTGTCAGCGCTAAAGAAAGCAATTCCAGGCTTCAGTGCAGACATTAAATCACAGCATCCAATCAGAGTGGAGCATCCCACAACAGGTACACACACACACACACACACACACACCAAAGTTACAAAAGCAAACCCCAGAAAAAAACACTCATTAACACACCTCAACCAGATGAAACACATCTGTCTCACAGTATTAAGACACCTGCTCGCGTGCTCCCTCTAGAGAACACAAGAACCCAGTTCTGCTGTTACACTTACGTCTGCAGGGTCCTTTTACAACCCACAGGAATGAAATAGGTCTGACATAGTGAGACATGCGAATAATTTGAGTTTCACGCTCAGCAGCGCATGTGATCTAAGTGAATGACAGTAGAAGGTCGTCCCGCTGCGTTTGCGTTCATTTCTGACTCCTGCTGTTGTGATGGTAGTATCCTTTGCGAGCGAAGTCTGCCTCGGAAAAGAGTTCAAAAGCAGTTCCAGCAGCAGTAAGAGTTAAAGGGGTGTAGAGCTTCCTGAAGCGGGATGGTCTTATCGACATATACATACCAGACAGATATTCCTATAGCACACTGTTGGAGGAGTCATGCACAAACCACGGAGAGGGCCAACCTGCCGGAACTGTGTGAGGATCAAGCAAATGCTGAAAAACTGCTCCTAGGTCTCCCAGGGTCCTATGTTCCCAGGGTCCTATGTTCCCAGAGTCCTATGTTCCCAAGGTCCTATGTTTCCAGGGTCCTATGATCCCATGGTCCTATTGTCCTATGTTCCCATGGTCCTATGTTCCCAAGGTCCTATGTTCCCAAGGTCCTATGTTCCCAAGGTCCTATGTTTCCATGGTCCTATGTCCCCATGGTCCTATGTTCCCAAGGTCCTATGTTTCCATGGTCCTATGTTCCCATGGTCCTATGTTCCCAAGGTCCTATGTTTCCAGGGTCCTATGTTCCCAGGGTCTTATGTTTCCAGGGTCCTATGTTCCCAGGGTTCTATTTTCCCAGGGTTTTATCTTCCCAGGGTCCTATGTTCTCAAGTTCTTTTATCCCCAGGGTCCTGTGCTCTTACATTTTCAGGGTCCTATGTTGCCAGGGTTCAATGTTTCCAGGGTCCTATGCTCCCATGGTCCTATGTTCCCATGGTCCTATGTTTCCAGGGTCCTATGTTCCCATCGTCATATGTTCCCAGGGTCCTATTTTCCCAGGGTCATATGTTCCCAAAGTCCTATGTTCCCAGGGTCCTATGTTCCCAGGGTCCTATGTTCCCAAGGTCCTATGTTCCCAGGGTCCTATGTTCCCAAGGTCCTATGTTCCCAGGGTCCTATTTTCCCAGGGTCATATGTTCCCAAGGTCCTATGTTCCCATGGCCCTATGTTTCCAGGGTCCTATGTTCCCATGGTCCTATGTTCCCAGGGTCATATGTTCCCAAGGTCCTATGTTCCCATGGTCCTATGTTCCCAGGGTCCTATGTTTCCAGGGTCATATGTTCCCATGGTGCTATGTTCCCAGGGTCTTATCTTCCCAGGGTCCTATGTTCTCAAGTTCTTTTATCCCCAGGGTCCTGTGCTCTTACATTTTCAGGGTCCTATGTTGCCTATGTTGCCAGGGTTCAATGTTTCCAGGGTCCTATGTTCCCAAGGTCCTATGTTCCCAGGGTTCTATGTTCCCAGGGTCCTATGTTTCCAGGGTCTTATGTTTCCAGGGTCCTATGTTCCCAAGGTCCTATGTTTCCAGGGTCCTATGATCCCATGGTCCTATGTTCCCATGGTCCTATGTTCCCATGGTCCTATGTTTCCATGGTCCTATGTTCCCAAGGTCCTATGTTTCCAGGGTCCTATGTTCCCAGGGTCCTATGTTCCCAGTGTCTTATGTTTCCAGGGTCCTATGTTCCCAGGGTTCTATTTTCCCAGGGTCTTATCTTCCCAGGGTCCTATGTTCTCAAGTTCTTTTATCCCCAGGGTCCTGTGCTCTTACATTTTCAGGGTCCTATGTTGCCAGGGTTCAATGTTTCCAGGGTCCTATGCTCCCATGATCCTATGTTCCCATGGTCCTATGTTCCCATGGTCCTATTTTCCCAGGGTCATATGTTCCCAAGGTCCTATGTTCCCAAGGTCCTATGTTCCCAGGGTCCTATGTTCCCAGGGTCCTATGTTCCCAGGGTCCTATGTTCCCAAGGTCCTATGTTCCCAGGGTCCTATGTTCCCAGGGTCATATGTTCCCAAGGTCCTATGTTCCCATGGCCCTATGTTTCCAGGGTCCTATGTTCCCATGGTCCTATGTTTCCATGGTCCTATGTTCCCAGGGTCATATGTTCCCAAGGTCCTATGTTCCCATGGTCCTATGTTCCCAGGGTCCTATGTTCCCAAGGTCCTATGTTTCCAGGGTCATATGTTCCCATGGTGCTATGTTCCCAGGGTCCTATGTTCCCAGGGTTCTATTTTCCCAGGGTCTTATCTTCCCAGGGTCCTATGTTCTCAAGTTCTTTTATCCCCAGGGTCCTGTGCTCTTACATTTTCAGGGTCCTATGTTGCCTATGTTGCCAGGGTTCAGTGTTTCCAGGGTCCTATGTTCCCATGGTCCTATGTTGCCAGGGTCATATGTTCCCATGGTCCTATGTTCCCATGGTCCTATGTTCCCATGGTCCTATGTTCCCAGGGTCCTATGTTCCCAAGGTCCTATGTTCCCATGGTCCTATGTTCCCATGGTCCTATGTTCCCAAGTTCTTTTATCCCCAGGGTCCTGTGCTCTTACATTTTCAGGGTCCTATGTTGTCTATGTTGCCAGGGTTTAATGTTCTCTGGGTAACGTGTCCGTGTCCTAATTTCCCATAGTGCTATGTTCCCAGGGTCCTTTCAGATGTGCCGTACAGAGGCGTGGGAACAGTTGCAGAGCCGGTATTCAGAGCTGAGAACACAGAGAACATAGTACATGGAGATGGAGGGACTTTGGGAAGTGAGGACCAAGAATAATTGCATAAAAATTATGACGTTTTGGAGAATAGTCCATTGCTGTATTTATACAACGAGCTGTAGCTGGCAGAGAGAGAGTTTTTGGCTCAGTGTTCCAGACTGTGTGTGTGTGTGTGTGTGTGTGTGTGTGTGTGTGTGTGGTGGCTACTGGTGGTGTTTCAGCAGATCAATAACCATCAGCCTCAGCATCTGGGCAGACGAGGTCATCACTGAATCGACTGCACGCGAGGAGCATGCACACACACACACACACACGCATCCACCCACACACACTTGTGGATATTTTCACACACAAACAGTGAATGGCTGTTTGTAGTGGAAAATTAAATATTTGAACTCATGCCCCACACACACACATACACACACACACACACTCACACACACACACACACATACACATTAATTGAGGTTGGTTTGAAATAAATTTAGACCAGGGAAGGTTCATCAGTGTTCATTAACTCTGTGCTTTTCCCCGAGCTTCAGCTGCTGCTGACATACAGCAATATTTCTACACACACACACACACAGAGAGAGAGAGAGAAAGAGGGAGAGAGTCTGCCAAAGCCATGATATTAAACTACCGCGTTTGTTTTTTTATACCCAGACTTGCTGAATGGTCCAAGCAGACACACACACTCACACACACACACACACAAACACACACACATATACACACACACACACACACGCTCACACACACACCCACACACACACACAAACACACACACACACACACACACACACACACACACACACACACAATGTCTTTCTTGCTGTTTCTGCCTCATTCACCGAATAAACCATTACAACCCAGAGAAATGACTGAGGACAAAAATGAAGATTTAAACGGAGTGAGAGAGGGAGAGAGAGAGAGAGGGAGAGACGGTTGAGAGTGAATTGGGGTGTAGAGGGGCTCTTGAGTTGACACAGCATTCAATGCAGAACAAAAGCCACACACACACACACACACACACACACACACACACAAACAATGGCACAAACAGTGAGGGGACGCAGCATCACATCAGCACACCATCCCCCCTCACACACACACTTTCAAAAACTTTTTCTCTCTGTCTCTCTCTCTCTCTGTCTCCCCCCTCCTCTCTCTCTCTCTCTCTCTCTCTCTCTTCTCTCTCTCTGTCTTTTCCCAAAATCTCCCCATCTCTCTCTTTCACCTTCTTTGTTTCTTACTCTTGGTCCTTCTCTCTTCCTCTCTCTCTTTCCCTTCTTTCAATCTCTAAAGCCTCCTCCACTCCCTCTATCTCTAATAAAATGTTCTCTCTCTCTCTCTCTCTCTCTCTCTCTCTCTCTCTCTCTGATAGTCAGTGTGTTACTGCATGTAAAGGCGAAGCGTCCGGAGAGCGTTGGCATTTGGCAGATGCTGAGAACCCCCCCCCCCCCCCCCCCAACAAGTTAGCCCCAGTCGTCTTTCACACACACACACACACACACACACATGCTGAGTTGCTGTGAGGAGAACAAGTGAGTGGGGGAGGGGCTTTTCTTTTTTCCTTTTCTAACCGTGGCTGCATCTCCACAAACTCTGCCGCCGAAAACAGGGTCACGTCCGAATACTTTCAGGTTTCAGACTAAAGCCTCTTTCCCTCGGAGCAGGAGAGTCATCAGATCATATTTAAAACTATCCAATTACAGGAAAAAAAAGAAGGTAAACAGTTTAACAAAATGTTTTAATAAGGAAAATAATTAAAGAAACAACATGTAAGAAATTGGGGTTCACCTTTCTGCACTTTCACTAAATATGTTCCTTTCTAAACTGGTATAGTGTGAGTTACAGGAGCTCTGATGGGTTTATACCAGCTCTTTGAATCAATTCTTAAAACTTATTTAAATAAACCCCACCCCCTCATCTCATTGGACTCTAATCAACTGCAGATTCCATATCTCACACACTGTACACGCCCCCCTCAGCTTCTGCAGATGCAGATGCTCCAGGTAATGACTTCCTCTCTTGTTAATGAAGAGGCATTTGTGGAGGCTAAAGCAGGGTCTAGTTTTTCACTGCGTTTGCACTGATAAGTCATACAGATGTATTCATTCGCCATGTCAGATTTAAGGTCAGTTCCTGGATGTGTGTCACTGCTTGTGTTGCTATGCGCTAAGTGGCTTCTACTGTGTTCCTGTGATGTTGTTTTCTTTTTATAAACCAGTCAAACACTTCCATTGCTCAGAACACTTAACAGAAATAGGCCGAATCACGACAGGTTTACATCAAACATTGCCCAGAAATGTAGGTCTATTTTTTGTGACAGAAATGTCTCACTAATTATTCCTTCATTAGTAGAGTGCTCTATAGTGAGGCACTATTTAGTTCACTATGTAGTTCTAGAAACAAAAGTGAAGTTAGACACTTCCACTGTCTGTTGCTTAGTAACAAAGAAACACGCAATGCATCCTGGTCCCCATTCAGCTCATGTAGCCTGTGATATATCTCCCTATTCACTATTCCCTACGTCATTCACTATATAGTGCACTTTTATAGGGTAGTAAACGATTTTGTACAGTACCATGTAAATTTGTGCTATCTGCTAGTGAACATGGGTGTTTTTGTGGTGCATTGTGTGATTGTTTGTGTGCACTGAAAATTGTCCACTATGTACAAATTATAGTGCACTACAAAAGAGTTTGTAGGACTGACCTATGGAGGCGCAGCTGCACATGAGTGTGAGGGACTGGGGGAGTGGACACTGGGGTAAAGACACTGATCAGTGAGACTCAGACTTAGCTTTTGAGGTTTGGTTGTGTAATAGTTGTGGAGTAAAATTAAAATAAATTAAGTTATGACATTTGTGAAGTTGTTTAAGGAAGTATGTTAATATGATGAATGTAAACAGTGTATTTAACTTGGTATGAGAATCTTTGTTCTGTGAAGGGCCCAAACACAGAAAGCATTTACAAAACTGAACAGGTGGAGCGACAAAAAGAAGCAATATCATGTAACACAGACAGCTGTTTGGAGGCTTTACGAGAGAGAGAGAGAGAGAGAGAGAGAGAGAGAGAGAGAGAGAGAGAGAGAGAGAGAGAGAGAATGAGAGAGAGAGACAGACAGGGAATGAGAGAGAGAGAGAGAGTATAAACCAGTCTGTCTCCAAACATCATTCACATTATCAGGTTTTGTCCTTTATTCAGCAATTCACCCACGAGCACAAACTCAACAAACACACACACATACTCCGTGGATCTGCGCCTCTATTGGTGAACAAGTTTAGAAACTGCTGAATATGCAAATAATTCTAAATTCCTGTAGGCGCATGCATTAACAATACACTCTCACTACACACACACTACAGATCTACGCACTCAATACACACTCACAACACACTCACTACAGATCTACACACTCACTACAGATCTACACACTCACAACACACACTACAGATCTACACACTCAGTACACTCACTACAGATCTACACACTCACTACACTCACTACAGATCTACACACTCACAACACACACTACAGATCTACACACTCACAACACACACTAAAGATCTACACACTCACAACACACACTACAGATCTACACACTCACAACACTCACTACAGATCTACACACTCACTACACTCACTACAGATCTACACACTCACTACAGATCTACACACTCACTACACTCACTACAGATCTACACACTCACTACACACACTACAGATCTACACAATCACTACACCCATTACAGATCTACACACACACTACAGATCTACACACTCACTACACACACTACAGATCTACACACTCACTACACTCACTACAGATCTACACACTCAATACACCCACTACAGATCTACACACTCACTACACACACTACATATCTACACACTCACTACAGCCACTACAGATCTACACACTCACAACACACTCACTACAGATCTACACACTCACTACACACACTACAGATCTACACACTCACTACAGATCTACACACTCACTACACCCACTACAGATCTACACACTCACTACACCCACTACAGATCTACACACTCACAACACTTACTACAGATCTACACACTCACTACACACTCACAACACACTCACTACACACTCACTACACACTCACAACACACTCACTACAGATCTACACACTCACAACACACACTACAGATCTACACACTCACTACACCCACTACAGATCTACACACTCACTACACTCACTACAGATCTACACATTCACTACACCCACTACAGATCTACACACTCACTACACTCACTACAGATCTACACACTCACTACACCCACTACAGATCTACACATTCACTACACTCACTACAGATCTACACACTCGCTACACACACTACAGATCTACACACTCACTACACCCACTACAGATCTACACACTCACTACAGATCTACACACTCACTACACTCACTACAGATCTACACACTCACTACACCCACTACAGATCTACACACTCACTACACACACTACAGATCTACACAATCACTACACCCATTACAGATCTACACACACACTACAGATCTACACACTCACTACACACACTACAGATCTACACACTCACTACACTCACTACAGATCTACACACTCAATACACCCACTACAGATCTACACACTCACTACACACACTACATATCTACACACTCACTACAGCCACTACAGATCTACACACTCACAACACACTCACTACAGATCTACACACTCACTACACACACTACAGATCTACACACTCACTACAGATCTACACACTCACTACACCCACTACAGATCTACACACTCACTACACCCACTACAGATCTACACACTCACAACACTTACTACAGATCTACACACTCACTACACACTCACAACACACTCACTACACACTCACTACACACTCACAACACACTCACTACAGATCTACACACTCACAACACACACTACAGATCTACACACTCACTACACCCACTACAGATCTACACACTCACTACACTCACTACAGATCTACACACTCACTACACCCACTACAGATCTACACACTCACTACACAATCACAACATATCTACACACTCACTACACAATCACAACATATCTACACACTCACTACAGACTTACACACTCACTACTCACTAATCACAACATATCTACACACTCACTACACAATCACATCAGATCTACACACTCACTACAGATCTGCACACTCACTACACAATCACAACAGATCTACACACACACTACACACTCACCTCAGTTATACACACTCCTTACACAATAACTACACACTCTCTACATTTATACGCACTCACTAAACAATCTCTACACACTCACTAGTTATACACATTGATTACACAATCACTACAGGTATACACACTACACAACCACCACACACTACAGATATACACAGTCACTACACACACACAACTGTTATACACACACTAAATATATACACACTCACTACAGATATGCACACTCACTACACAATCACTGAACACTCACTACTGTTATACACACTCATTACACAATCATTGCATATATACACCCTTACTACACAATCACCACACACACAACATTTATACACACTACAGATATACAAACTTACTACACAATCACTACACCCTCATTAAACAATTATTACAGATATATACACACTACACAATCACTACAGATATACACAATGACTACACACTCACTAGTTATACACACTCACTACACAATCACTATACACTCACACACTCTCTAGTTATATACAATCACACAATTATATTCCATCACTTTGCCATGACTGTAGTTATACACTGTTGCTACACACATAACAGTTATACACCATCACTAGAACAATATAATGCATATATTGTTGAATATATAAACACAGTACTGCTTTACTCTATCAGTTCACTTGCAGTCTGCCCCCCACACAAACACTGAACACTGTATACACAATAACTACACACATACACACAGATCAGTTTCACATACACACATCAATACACACACACAACATGCACTCAGACTCACACGGCTACACACAACCCCAGCTATATACAACACCACTGTAGGCACAGAGTGAACCTACACTGTTAATACACACATGCACTTTCAAAAATACACACACACACATACACACACACACACACACACACATTATGCACACAAAACCCAGAGACAGAAAAACGCACACACTCAGTGACACATCACTCAATCACTGCATCATTCTAACACACCCACACACACACACAAACACACACACACATAAGTATGTATACGGGCGCGTGCAAGTAACACACAATGATATATTGTGTACTGCATATGTTTCTCTACGTATATATATTTATTAATTAATACATAATTAATATATAAATAAATTAATGTGCACGCCCACACAGTCAGTGCACGCGCCGCTCTTCGTGCCATTTATCTGAGCTTTAGCCTCGCGCTCCTGGCTCGGGACGTTCTTCCAGCGCATTGGTACCACACACACACACACACACACACACACACGCACGCAAACCGGTCCCCATTCACTTGTGAGGACTTCCATAGACTAAGCTACCATCCATAACCTCATTCATTTCCTTAGATCTCAGCAGAAAGGTCCCCACTTCACACAAACACACACACACACACACACAAACACACACACACACACACAGAGAGAGAGGCAGGCAGGGGCGAGCAGACCGACCCAAACACCCCGGTCCGTCCGGTAGCTTTACCGCAGTATACACACACACGTTCACACATGCGAACACACACACGCGCGCGCGCGGGCGAAGCGCAGAAAGAGAAAGCCCCGTGTGCACTCTACCTTGTCTGTGTTTCTCCTCCAGGATCCCGCGCGCTACTCCGCACTATCATCCATCCATAAGAAGTTGCACGCGCGCGCGTGAGTGTGTCTGTGTGTGCGCATTAGTGTGTGTGTGCGTGAGCTGAAGGCATCGGTCGCTTCTCCGGGGCTGCTGCACAGCAATGTGCTCAGAAACACACACACACACACACACACACACGCTAACTCGCGCGCGCACGACTTTCTCTCTCTCTCTCTCTCTCTCTCTCTCTCTCTCTCTCTCTCTCTCGCTTTCTCTCCTTGTGTGTGTGTGTGTGTGTGTGTATGAGAGAGAGAGAGAGAGAGAGGAAGCGCGCGCAGCGCAACCTACCGGACGAAATGAGTTTGACAGAAAAAAATAAATAGGACGAGGAGTTTATTGGAACAAAGCTCTAAAAATCACTCTGTAGTTCTACACTCACATACTGCAGCCCATCTGTGGCTCTGCATGCTTTATTCCCCCCCTTCCCCCCTGTTCTTCAGCGCTCAGGACCCCCACAGAGCAGGTGTGATGTGGTGGTGGATCATTCTCAGCGCTGCAGGGACACTGACGTGGTGGTGGTGTGTTAGTGTGTGTTGTGCTGGTGTGAGTGGATCAGACACAGCAGTGCTCCTGGAGGTTTTAAACCCTGTGTCCACTCTCTGTCCACTCTGTGAGACACTCCTCCCTCGTTGGTCCACCTTGTAGATGTAAAGTCAGAGACAGTAGCTCATCTGTCGCTGCACAGTGTGTGTCGGTCATCCGTCAGTGACACAGGACGCTGACGGCTGGATGTTTTTGGTCGGTGGACTGTTCTCAGTGCAGCAGTGACACTGAGGGGTTTAAAAACTCCAGCAGCTGCTGCTGTGTCTGATCCACTCACACCAGCACAACACACACTAACACACCACCACCACGTCAGTGTCACTGCAGCGCTGAGAATGATCCACTACCACATCACACCTGCTCTGTGGGGGTCCTGAGCGCTGAAGAACAGGGGGGAAGTGGGGGTAATAAAGTATGCAGAGCCACAGATGTGCTACAGTGAGTGTAGAACCTGTGTGGTCAGTTGAGCTGAGAGAGTAGACAGTGAGTGGAGAAACAAGGAGGAGGCTTTAATGTTGTATCTGGTTGGTGTGTGCATAGTGTGTATTCTAGTCTGTAGTTGGTATGCATGACTGACACTGAGGATTGTGATGTGTGTGTGTGTGGCACATTCCTGCCAGACGCTATTTTATGTTCTGTGGATGCAAAGCAAGACATCTGTTTAATAGTCATGGGGCATCGATTACACAGAGAGAGAGAGAGAGAGAGAGAGAGAGAGAGAGAGAGAGAGTTTATTAACCCTGTGTAAACTACAGTGTGTGTGTTTTGTGGGGCGTCTGTCTGGAGCAAGTTTGTGAAAACGTGTTGTTGTTGTTCTTAGAGTTGGTCCCCTATACACAGTTGTGTGTGTGTGTGAGTGTGTTTATGTGTGTGTTTGTGTGTGTGTGTGTTATAGTGCCCAGAGTGCACTGCAGAACAGAGAACCCTAAACATCCAGGCTTGTTTATATTCGTAAAGTGATTGTGTGTGTGTGTGTGTGTGTGTGTGTGTGTGTGAGAGAGAGAGAGAGAGAGAGAGAGAGAGAGAGAGAGAGAGAGAGAGAGTGTATAACACATTCAGCACATGTTTTGATGTCTGTGACACAGGCCTTGTTTCACCTCACAGCCTCCTGCATGCATGAGTACACACACACACACACAGAGCCTTGTCGCTGTTTTATGAGCCTGTCGTGTACAAACGAAAGCGGAGAACAGATCTGAGAGGAGAAGATCAGACTGAACCAGATTCAGGATCTTTTTCTGAACGCTGTTCCCTTTTTTATAAACGTCTGCTTCTCAGCGACAGAGCCCTGGACCCTCTGAGTGTCCTCCAACATCTTAAAGATGTTCTGATCTACAACCTGAGCCTAAAGCAGATATAACACCCCACACACACTCCTCCCCCTTTTCCACAACACGAGATGCTTTGGTCCAAACCCCACGAGCCCCACAGCAGTGTTCTCCCCCTGTGTAAACAGCCCTGTTCAGAACGCCCGCTTTCAGCACCTGTTCCTTTAAATGATAATGAGCCGCTCGCTGTTCACCCCCACCCCGAGCGCACAGCAGTGAGGAGCGAGGAGCAGAAGCTCTAGTTTTTAGTCATTTTCGCTCAGTTCTCTTTCTTCTCCGTTCTTGCCACTAGGTGTCAGTAGAAGGTGATAAAAGAAGCAGTGGTTCCTTAAAAGACCATTTTAAAATTATGTAATAATTATGAATATCCATTATTATCCATCCATTATCCACCGCTTATCCGGGTCCGGGTCGCGGGGAAGCAGTCGGAGCAAAGAAACCCAGACCTCCCTCACCCCAGCCACCGACTCTAGCTCCTCCGGGGGTATACCGAGGCGTTCCCAGGCCAGTCGAGACATATAGTCTCTCCAGCGTGTTCTTGGTCTGCCCCGAGGCCTCCTCCCCGTTGGACATGCCCGGAACACCTCTCCAGGAAGGCGTCCAGGAGGCATCCGAACCAGATGCCCGAACCACCTCAACTGGCTCCTCTCGACGTAGAGGAGCAGCGGCTCCACTCCGAGTCTCTCCCGGATGTCCGAGCTCCTAACCCTGTCTCTAAGGGAGAGTCCAGACATCCTGCGGAGAAAACTCATTTCAGCCGCTTGTACCCGCGATCTCGTTTTTTCGGTCACTACCCAAAGCTCGTGACCATAGGTGAGGGTTGGGACGTAGATTGAATGGTAAATCGAGAGCTTTGCTTTTCTGCTCAGCTCTCTCTTCACCACAACGGACCGGTACAGAGCTCGCATTACTGCTGATGCTGCACCGATCCTGTCAATCTCACGCTCCATCTTTCCCTCACTCGTGAACAAGACTCCGAGGTATTTAAACTCCTCCATTTGAGGCAGGATCTCACTTCCAACCTGGAGAGAGCACTCCACCCTTTTCCGACTGAGTACCATGGACTCGGACTTGGAGGTGCTGATCCTCATCCCTACCGCTTCACACTCGGCTGCAAACCGGAGGTCCCAACTCAATGAAGCCAACAAGACCACATCATCTGCAAAAAGCACCCTCCGCCACTTGGCTACGCCAAGAAATTCTGTCCATAAAAATTGTGAACAGGACCGGTGACAACGGACTGGAAACCAGTCAGACTTACTGCCAGCCATACGAACCAGACTCCTGCTCTGATTGTACAGGGACTGGATAGCTCGTAATTATGAATATTAAGATTTTAAAAAAATCTTAATATTTATTTTTATTTTTTTTAAATATTAAGATTTTAAGAATGTATATATTATTATTTAAATATAAGAGAACAGTAATAAATATATTATGCTGAATGATAAGTGTGGGGTGGCATGGTGGAGCAGCAGGTAGTGTCTCAGCTCCAGGGTCCTGGAGGTTGTGGGTTCGAGTCCCGTCTGTGTGGGTTTCCTCTGGGTGACTGTCTGTAAGGAGTGTGGTGTATTCTCCCTGTGTCTGCGTGGGTTTCCTCCGGGTGACTGTCTGTGAGGAGTGTGGTGTGTTCTCCCTGTGTCTGCGTGGGTTTCCTCCAGGTGACTGTCTGTGAGGAGTGTGATGTGTTCTCCCTGTGTCTGCATGGGTTTCCTCCAGGTGACTGTCTGTGAGAAGTGTTACAGACAATGAATGAATGAGTTAATAATTTTATCAAACCCATTCTCTCCAGCAGAGGGAGACAGAACTCTCAGTGGAACTAAACTCTAGGGGGCACTGTGGGGTCCCTCTGCATCAAATTAACATGGAAAAGAGTGGATCAAACTGTATTGGTTAGATTTTTGGAAACAGATTTGATGTTATGGGTGGAGTCATCCACAGACTGTGTCTGATTGGCTCCACTGGACATTATGGGAGGAGTCAGAGGGCGGTTCCTGAATTGGGAGCTTGTTTCTTATTGGCTGTAGTTGTTTCTCTTCTGACCACAGGGCTTATAAGGACTGATCTACAGAGAGAGAGAGAGAGAGAGAGAGAGAGATAGCTAGATAGCTCTTGTTCTTTATCTGTCTTTTATTCTTTCTTCAGTTTCTCTCAGACACAGTGATAGATGTATTACACTCTCGTTCTTTTTCTCTCTCCTTCTCTGTCTTGCTCTTTCTCTCTCTCTCTCTCTCTCTCTCTCTCTCTCACTCTCTCTCTCTGTTCTCTCTGTCTCTCTCTCTTTCTCTCCCCTTCTCTCTGTGTCTATCTATCTCTCTCTCACTCACACACACACACACACGTTTTCTCCCTACGTCTCTGTTACCGTATCAGATTTGTTCAGTTGGAGTGGAAAATTGATTTTGTTGTTTCGAGTGGACAGTCGATGGAAGATCTGACTTCTAAAGACTTATGAGCAACACACACACACACACACACAAACACAGAGAGAGAGAGAGAAACACAAACACATGTTTTCATTTTAAACTTTCAGTCTGTACAGACAGATCAGAAGACTGATGTGTGTGTGTGTTTGTGTGCATGCATGTGTGTGGGGGTGTGTCCAGAAACTTTTGTCCATGTTTTTTTATGTAAATACCTGCCCAGGTGAGTGTTCTCATGCAAATTCACACAGTCACTCATCTGCATATTTGCAGATGTTCATGAATATTCATGAGCAGATAGAGTAATAATGAATGAGAGTTAGAGAATACACATTCTCCAACTGTCCGTATGTATGTGTGTGTGTGTGTAACAAGGTGGGCATGGTGTAAAATGTCCGCTGGCTGTGATTGGCCGCTCCTTCACTCTAATTAAACGCAACTAAACGAGCTTCATTATTCTATCGCTTTTTAGACTTCCAGAGTAAATTTGGGCCAGAGATTAAGGGAGGATTTTAATTAACATCCAGAAATAAAACCTCCAGAGAGAGAGAGAGAGAGAGAGAGAGAGAGAGAGAGAGTTTGAGAAACATAGAGAGATAGAGAGAGAAGGGGGAGAGAGAGAGAGTGAGGGACAGAGAGGGAGAGATGGAGAGAGAGAGATAGATAGAGAGAGACAGAGAGAGGGAGAGGGGAGAGAGAGAGCAAGAGAGACAGAGAGGGGGGAAAGAGAAAAATAGAGAGAGAGTAAAACACAGGACCCATGGGGATGGAAGTGTTTTAGCAGGTTTATTTATATACACGTCACACGTCTGTGTCTGTGAACGTTCATAAGTGTGTGTGTGTGTGTGTTAATTAAGGCCTTTTTCTAAGTCTCTCGTAGGGAGGCTAAGATAATGAGGCGCAGCAACAGAAGGAGGTAAACAGATAGATAGATAGATAGATAGATAGATAGAAAAACACACTTTGAAATATAACATCAATATATACTTCAGATTCATTCATTCATTATCTGTAAGCGCTTATCCAGTTCAGGGTCATGGTGGGTCCAGAGCCTACCTGGAATCATTGGGCGCAAGGCAGGAATACACCCTGGAGGGGCGCCAGTCCTTCACAGGGCAACACAGGCACACATACACATTCACTCACACCTACAGACACTTTTGAGTCACCAATCCACCTACCAACGTGTGTTTTTGGACTGTGGGAGGAAACCGGAGCACCCGGAGGAAACCCACGCGGACACGGGGAGAACACACAAACTTCTCACAGAAAGTCACCCGGAGCGGGAATTGAACCCACAACCTCCAGGTCCATGGAGCTGTGTGATTGCGACACTACCTGCTGCGCCACAGTGCCGCCCATACTTTAGATTAACATATTTAAAAAATAAACTCTTGAAACACCATAACAACCACCTGTAACAACTTAGCAACTACCTGGAGCAACTTAGCAACCACCAGGTTTATTTGTAAATAATGATAATCAGACAGAAGTGTAGAGATGCACTCGGATGATTGAAAATCACAACAATCACTCAGAGTCTGGAATAAAAAATTAGACCCTGAGAAAAAGAGCAGAAGTAACTGGGTGAGGCACAGAACACATTCGGAAGAGTGAGAGAAGAGCAATCGTCAAACCATCCTTCTTACTCCTCTGTGTGAGTGTCTGCTGCCCTTCTGCCATCCGTTTACAGCCACAGACACACACACACTGAGAGAGAGAGTGAGAGAAAGAGAGAGAGAGAGAGAGAGAGAGAGAGAGAGAGAGAGAGAGAGAGAGATGTTAGTGCCTAATGTGGAATCAGACTTCATGCAAAACATGCTGGTCTCGCTGACTGTTAACGTCCTTCCAGCCGAGGAAAACTTGACACAGTACTACACTCAAACCTAAATCTAATCTCCAAACCCTAACTTTAATCTGAGTAACAAAAACCTAAACTTCAAACCCTAACCTTACTGTCAGCAACTGAAGCCTAATCCCAAACCTTAAACCTTAACCTTAATCTCATTAACCACACTCTAAACCTAAACCCTAACCTTAATCTCATTAATCACACTCTAAACCTAAACCCTAACCTTAGTCTCATTAATCACACTCTAAACCTAAACCCTAACCTTAATCTCATTAACCACACTCTAAACCTAAACCCTAACCTTAATCTCATTAATCACACTCTAAACCTAAACCCTAACCTTAGTCTCATTAACCACACTCTAAACCTAAACCCTAACCTTAATCTCATTAATCCCACTCTAAACCTAAACCCTAACCTTAATCTCATTAATCACACTCTAAACCTAAACCCTAACCTTAGTCTCATTAATCACACTCTAAACCTAAACCCTAACCTTAATCTCATTAATCACACTCTAAACCTAAACCCTAACCTTAATCTCATTAATCACACTCTAAACCTAAACCCTAACCTTAGTCTCATTAACCACACTCTAAACCTAAACCCTAACCTTAATCTCATTAATCACACTCTAAACCTAAACCCTAACCTTAATCTCATTAATCACACTCTAAACCTAAACCCTAACCTTAATCTCATTAATCCCACTCTAAACCTAAACCCTAACCTTAATCTCATTAATCACACTCTAAACCTAAACCCTAACCTTAGTCTCATTAATCACACTCTAAACCTAAACCCTAACCTTAATCTCATTAATCACACTCTAAACCTAAACCCTAACCTTAATCTCATTAATCACACTCTAAACCTAAACCCTAACCTTAGTCTCATTAACCACACTCTAAACCTAAACCCTAACCTTAATCTCATTAATCACACTCTAAACCTAAACCCTAACCTTAATCTCATTAATCACACGCTAAACCTAAACCCTAACCTTAGTCTCATTAACCACACTCTAAACATAAACCCTAACCTTAGTCTCATTAATCACACTCTAAACCTAAACCCTAACCTTAGTCTCATTAACCACACTCTAACCTAAACCCTAACCTTAATCTCATTAATCACACTCTAAACTTAAACCCTAACCTTAGTCTCATTAACCACATTCTAAACCTAAACCCTAACGTTAGTCTCATTAATCACACTCTAAACCTAAACTCTAACCTTAATCTCATTAACCACACTCTAAACCTAAACCCTAACCTTAATCTCATGAACCACATTCTAAACCTAAACCCTAACCTTAATCTCATGAACCACATACAACCCACCTACCCTAGTGAACAGAAACTCTGCATGAGATCATGTCTGAAATCACTCACTACCCTCCTGAGTTCAGTTCATAGTTACACTGCACTATTTAGTGAGTAATGTAGGAAATAGTGAATTCAGAGCCATTTGAATACAGTGCCTGAGAGCAGGGGTCAGAACATTACCATATCATAATACGCCATTAGGGTTCTCCTGCAAGCATGCTGAGCTCCAGTGATGTGATTAGCCTACAGCTAAGAACAGGAATCAGTTAGCGGGATATTCACACACACACACACACACACACACACACACACTCCTCGCCAGACGGCCAATTTGCTCTCTACATGAAGCACCTGTAGGGATTTCTCTGGGATTCCCTCTCTCTCCTTCTCCTCTCTCTCTCTCTTTCTCCATTTCTTTGTCTCGCTCTCTCATTTATTATTCTATCACCCCGTGTTGATCTCTCTTATCTAAATCTCCTCTTTCTCCTTCACGCTTTTCCTCTCCCCTCCCCCAATCCCTCTCTCCCACTCTTTTTCTCTCCCCGTCTGTCTCTCTCCCCTCTTTTCACCACCCTTCAATATGTATCAGCATCTTTTATACCTTTCACCCTACCCCCACCTCCTTTCCCTCTCTCTCTCTCTCTCCTCTCTCTCTCTCTCTCTCTCCTCAT